>NC_134700.1:4717500-4855000 GCF_043290135.1 Rhipicephalus microplus | reverse complement strand
AAGAACGCTGTCTCTCGCTAAATGACTTCATTCTTTAAGGTTTCACGATGCTTGCATGCGCTTTAACGAGAATATCACAACATAGCAGTTTCGCACTTGTAACGGTACAACACGCAGTATTTGGCTTGTTCATGCCGTTTTGTGAGCCTTCAGAACATTTTACCTATCGCAGTTTCGTACTCGCATTAAAACAACACTATTTCGTTAGATGACGTCGTTTTTGGTGGTTTCACGACGCTACCTAGCTTAAACTAACATAACTCAACCTAATATAACCTTCGCACTTCTATCGTTAGAAAACGTTTTACTCGCTACTTTACAATGCTCCATACAACATTACGACAGTTTCATGCGCTTTCACAATAGATATCGCAGTTCCCGACTTGTAATGGTGAAAAACACTGGATCTCAGTGACATTGTTTCATGCGGTTTTACGACGGTTCATATTTTAACCTAACCTAACGTTCGCACTTGTATCTAAAAACGCTCTATTACACTGTTTCGTTCACACTTAAGATATTTGCATGACCTCACAGTTTTTCTCCAACTTATTACAGTACAGAACGCTGTTTATCGCTAAATGACATCATTCTTTAAGGTTTCACGATGCTTGCATGCGCTTTAACGAGAATATCACAACATAGCAGTTTCGCACTTGTAACGGTACAACACGCTGTATTTGGCTTGTTCATGCCGTTTTGTGAGCTTTCACAACATTTTACCTATCGCAGTTTCGTACTCGCAATAAAACAACACTATTTCGTTAGATGACGTCGTTTTTGGTCGTTTCACGACGCTACCTAGCTTAAACTAACATAACTCAACCTAATATAACCTTCGCACTTCTATCGTTAGAAAACGTTTTACTCGCTACTTTACAGTGCTCTCTACAACATTACGACGGTTTCATGCGTTTTCACAATAGATATCGCAGTTCCCGACTTGTAATGGTGAAAAACACTGCATCTCACAAAGTGACAGTGTTTAATGCGGTTTTACGACGGTTCATATCTTAACCTAACCTAACATTCAAACTTGTATCTCAAAACACTCTATTACACTGTCTCGTTCACAATTACGATATTTGCAAGACCTCACAGTTTTTCACCAACTTATTACAGTAAAGAATGCTGTCTCTCGCTAAATGACATCATTCTTTAAGGTTTCACGATGCTTGCATGCGCTTTAATGAGAATATCACAACATAGCAGTTTCGCACTTGTAACGGTACAACACGCAGTATTTGGCTTGTTCATGCCGTTTTGTGAGCTTTCACAACATTTTACCTATCGCAGTTTCGTACTCGCAATAAAACAACACTATTTCGTTAGATAACGTCGTTTTTGGTCGTTTCACGACGCTACCTAGCTTAAACTAACATAACTCAACCTAATATAACCTTCGCACTTCTATCGTTAGAAAACGTTTTACTCGCTACTTTACATTGCTTTCTACAACATTACGACGATTTCAAGCGCTTTCACATTAGATATCGCAGTTCCCAACTTGTAAAGGTGAAAAACACTGCATCACACTAAGTGACATTGTTTAATGCGGTTTTACGACGATTCATACCTTAACCTACCGTAACCTAACCTAACCTAACCTAACCTAACCTTACCTAACCTAACCTAACCCAACCCAACCCAACCCAACCCAACCCAACTCAACCTAACCTAACCTAACCTAACCCAACCCAACCCAACCCAACCTAACCTAACCTAACCTAACCCAACCGAACCCAACCTAACCTAACCTAACCTAACCTAAACTAACCTAAACTAACCTAACCCAACCTAACCTAACCTAACCTAACCCACCTAACCCGACCCAACCCAACCTAACCTAACCTAAGCTAACCTAACCTAACCTAACCAAACCTAACCTAACCTAACCTAACCTAACGTAACCTAACCTATTCTAACGTAACCTAACCTTACCTAACCTAACCTAACCTAACGTAACCTAACCTAACACAACATAACCTAACGTAACCTAACCTAACCTAACCTAACGTAACCTAACCTAACCTAACCCAACCTAACCCAACCCAACCCAACCCAACAACACCTAACCCAACCTAACCTAAGCTAACCTAACCTTACCTAACCTAACCAAATTAACCTTACCTAACCTAACCTAACCTAACGTAACCTAACCTAACCTAACCTAACCCAACCTAACCTAACCTAACCTAACCCAACTCAACCCAACCTAACCTAATCTAACCTAACCTAACCTAACCTAACCTAACCAAACCTAACCTAACCTAACCTAACCTAACGACGGTTGCAAGCGCTTTCACATTAGATATCGCAGTTCCCGACTTGTAATGGTGAAAAACACTGCATCTCACTAAGTGACATTGTTTATTGCGGTTTTACGACGGTTCATATCTTAACCTAACCTAACATTCGCACTTGTATCTAAAAACGCTCTATTACACTGTTTCGTTCACAATTACGATATTTGCATAACCTCACAGTTTTTCACCAACTTATTGCAGTACAGAACGCTGTATCTCGCTAAATGACATCGTTCTTTAAGGTTTCACGATGCTTGCATGCGCTTTAACGAGAATATCACATTATAGCAGTTTCGCACTTGTAACGGTACAACACGAAGTATCTGGCTTGTTCATGCCGTTTTGTGTGCTTTCACAACATTTCACCTTTTGCAGTTTCGTGCATGCAATAAAACAACACTATCTCGTTAGATGACGTCGTTTTTGGTAGTTTCACGACGCTACCTATCTAAAACTAACCTAACCTAACCTAACCTTCGCACTTCTATCGTTAGAAAACGTTTTACTCGCAACTTTACAATGTTTTCTACAAGATTACGACGGTTTCATGCGCTTTCACATTAGATATCGTAGTTCCCGACTTGTAATGTTGAAAAACACTTCATCTCACTAAGTGACATTGTTTAATGCAGTTTTACGACGGTTGATATCTCAACCTAACCTTACATTCGCACTTGTATCTAAATACGCTCAATCACACTGTTTCGTTCACAATTACGATATTTGCTTGACCTCACAGTTTCTCACCAACTTATTACAGTACAGAACACTGTATATCGCTAAATGACATCGTTCTTTAAGGTTTCACGATACTTGCATGCGCTTTAACGAGAATATCACAATAAAGCAGTTTCGCACTTGTAACGGCACAAGACGCAGTATCTGGCTAGTTCATGCCATTTTGTGTGCTTTCACAATATTTCACCTATCGCAGTTTCGTACTCGCAATAAAACAACACTATCTCGTTAGATGACATCGTTTTTGGTGGTTTCACGACGCTACCTAGCTCAAACTAACATAACTCAACCTAATATAACCTTCGCACTTCTATCGTTAGAAAACGTTTTACTCGCTACTTTACAATGTTTTCTACAAGATTACGACGGTTTCATGCGCTTTCACATTAGATATCGCAGTTCCCGACTTGTAATGGTGAAAAACACTGCATCTCACTAAGTGACAGTGTTTAATGCGGTTTTACGACGGTTACTATCTTAACCTAACCTAATGTTCGCACTTGTATCTAAAAACGCTCTATTACACTGTTTGGTTCACATTTGGATATTTGCATGACCTCACAGTTTTTCTCCAACTTATTACAGTACAGAACGCTGTCTCTCGCTAAATGACATCATTCTTTAAGGTTTCACGATGTTTGCATGCGCTGTAACGAGAATATCACAACATAGCAGTTTCGCACTTGTAACGGTACAACACGCTGTATTTGGCTTGTTCATGCCGTTTTGTGAGCTTTCACAACATTTTACCTATCGCAGTTTCGTACTCGCAATAAAACAACACTATTTCGTTAGATGACGTCGTTTTTGGTGGTTTCACGACGATACCTAGCTTAAACTCACATAACTCAACCTAATATAACCTTCGCACTTCTATCGTTAGAAAACGTTTTACTCGCTACTTTACATTGCTTTCTACAACATTACGACGATTTCAAGCGCTTTCACATTAGATATCGCAGTTCCCGACTTGTAAAGGTGAAAAACACTGCATCACACTAAGTGACATTGTTTAATGCGGTTTTAGGACGGTTCATACCTTAACCTACCGTAACCTAACCTAACCTAACCTAACCTTACCTAACCTAACCTAACCTAACCCAACCCAACCCAACCCAACTCAACCTAACCTAACCTAACCTAACCAAACCCAACCCAACCCAACCCAACCCAACCTAACCTAACCTAACCTAACCCTACCCAACCCAACCTAACCTAACCTAACCTAACCTAAACTAACCTAAACTAACCTAACCCAGCCTAACCTAACCTAACCTAACCTAACCCAACCTAACCCGACCCAACCCAACCTAACCTAACCTAAGCTAACCTAACCTAACCTAAGCTAACCTAACCTAACCTAACCTAACCTAACCTAACGTAACCTAACCTAACCTAACCTAACCTAACCCAACCTAACCTAACCTAACCTAACCCAACTCAACCCAACCTAACCTAACCTAACCTAACCTAACCTAACCTAACCAAACCTAACCTAACCTAACCCAACCTAACCTAACCTAACGACGGTTGCAAGCGCTTTCACATTAGATATCGCCGTTCCCGACTTGTAATGGTGAAAAACACTAAGTGACATTGTTTAATGCGGTTTTACGACGGTTCATATCTTAAGCTAACCTAATATTCGCAATTGTATCTAAAAACGCTCCATTACACTGTTTCGTTCACAATTACGATATTTGCATAACCTCACAGTTTTTCTCCAACTTATTGCAGTACAGAACGCTGTATCTCGCTAAATGACATCGTTCTTTAAGGTTTCACGATGCTTGCTTGCGCTTTAACGAGAATATCACATTATAGCAGTTTCGCACTTGTAACGGTACAACACGCAGCATCTGGCTTGTTCATGCCGTTTTGTGTGCTTTCACAACATTTCACCTCTTGCAGTTTCGTACATGCAATAAAACAACACTATCTCATTAGATGACGTCCTTTGTGGTGGTCTCACGACGCTACCTAGCTTAAACTAACATAACTCAACCTAATATAACCTTCGAACTTCTATCGTTAGAAAACGTTTTACTCGCTACTTTACAATGCTTTCTACAACATTACGCCGGTTTCATGCGCTTTCACATTAGATATCGCAGTTTCCGACTTGTATTGGTGAAAAACACTGCATCTCACTAAGTGACATTGTTTCATGCGGTTTTACGACGGTTCATAACTTAACCTAACCTAACATTCGCGCTTGTATCTCAAAACGCTCTATTACACTGTTTCGTTCACAATTACGATATTTGCATGACCTCACAGTTTTTCACCAACTTATTACAGTACAGAACGCTGTCTCTCGCTAAATGACATCATTCTTTGAGGTTTCACGATGCTTGCATGCGCTTTAACGAGAATATCACAACATAGCAGTTTCGCACTTGTAACGGTACAACACGCCGTATTTGGCTTGTTCATGCCGTTTTGTGAGCTTTCACAACATTTTACCTATCGCAGTTTCGTACTCGCATTAAAACAACACTATTTCGTTAGATGACGTCGTTTTTGGTGGTTTCACGACGCTACCTAGCTTAAACTAACATAACTCAACCTAATATAACCTTCGCACTTCTATCGTTAGAAAACGTTTTACTCGCTACTTTACAATGCTCTCTACAACATTACGACAGTTTCATGCGCTTTCACAATAGATATCGCAGTCCCCGACTTGTAATGGTGAAAAACACTGGATCTCACTTAGTGACATTGTTTCATGCGGTTTTACGACGGTTCATATCTTAACCTAACCTAACGTTCGCACTTGTATCTAAAAACGCTCTATTACACTGTTTCGTTCACATTTAGGATATTTGCATGACCTCACAGTTTTTCTTCAACTTATTACAGTACAGAACGCTTATATCGCTAAATGACATCATTGTTTAAGGTTTCACGATGCTTGCATGCGCTTTAACGAGAATATCACAACATAGCAGTTTCGCACTTGTAACGGTACAACACGCAGTATTTGGCTTGTTCATGCCGTTTTGTGAGCTTTCACAACATTTTACATATCGCAGTTTCGTACTCGCAATAAAACAACACTATTTTGTTAGATGACGTCGTTTTTGGTGGTTTCACGACGCTACCTAGCTTAAACTAACATAACTCAACCTAATATAACCTTCGCACTTCTATCGTTAGAAAACGTTTTATTCGCTACTTTACATTGCTTTCTACAACATTACGACGATTTCAAGCGCTTTCACATTAGATATCGCAGTTCCCAACTTGTAAAGGTGAAAAACACTGCATCACACTAAGTGACATTGTTTAATGCGGTTTTACGACGGTTCTTACTTTAACCTACCGTAACCTAACCTAACCTAACCTTACCTAACCTAACCTAACCTAACCCAACCCAACCCAACCCAACTCAACCTAACCTAACCTAACCTAACCCAACCCAACCCAACCCAACCCAACCCAACCTAGCCTAACCTAACCTAACCTAACCTAACCCAACCCAACCCAACCTAACCTAACCTAACCTAACCTAAACTAACCTAAACTAACCTAACCCAACCTAACCTAACCTAACCTAACCCAACCTAACCCGACCCAACCCAACCTAACCTAACCTAAGCTAACCTAACCTAACCTAACCAAACCTAACCTAACGTAACCTAACCTAACCTAACCTAACCTATTCTAACGTAACCTAACCTTACCTAACCTAACCTAACCTAACGTAACCTAACCTAACCTAACATAACCTAACGTAACCTAACCTAACCTAACGTAACCTAACCTAACCTAACCCAACCTAACCCAACCCAACCCAACCCAACAACACCCAACCCAACCTAACCCAACCTAACCTAACCTTACCTAACCTAACCTTACCTAACGTAACCTAACGTAACCTAACCTAACCTAACCTAACCCAACCTAACGTAACCTAACCTAACCTAACCCAACTCAACCCAACCTAACCTAATCTAACCTAACCTAACCTAACCTAACCAAACCTAACCTAACCTAACCTAACGACGGTTGCAAGCGCTTTCACATTAGATATCGCAGTTCCCGACTTGTAATGGTGAAAAACACTGCATCTCACTAAGTGACATTGTTTATTGCGGTTTTACGACGGTTCATATCTTAACCTAACCTAACATTCGCACTTGTATCTAAAAACGCTCTATTACACTGT
Source organism: Rhipicephalus microplus (assembly GCF_043290135.1). Taxonomy (NCBI): domain Eukaryota; kingdom Metazoa; phylum Arthropoda; class Arachnida; order Ixodida; family Ixodidae; genus Rhipicephalus; species Rhipicephalus microplus. The sequence goes on along the minus strand of NC_134700.1, from coordinate 4,847,782 downwards.
TTCGTTCACAATTACGATATTTGCATAACCTCACAGTTTTTCACCAACTTATTGCAGTACAGAACGCTGTATCTCGCTAAATGACATCGTTCTTTAAGGTTTCACGATGCTTGCATGCGCTTTAGCGAGAATATCACATTATAGGAGTTTCGCACTTGTAACGGTACAACACGCAGTATCTGGCTTGTTCATGCCGTTTTGTGTGCTTTCACAACATTTAACCTATCGCAGTTTCATAATCGCAATAAAACAACACTATCTCGTTAGATGACGTCGTTTTTGGTAGTTTCACGACGCTACGTAGCTTAAACTAACCTAACCTAACCTAACCTTCGCACTTCTATCGTTAGAAAACGTTTTACTCGCAACTTTACAATGTTTTCTACAAGATTACGACGGTTTCATGCGCTTTCACATTAGATATCGTAGTTCCCGACTTGTAATGTTGAAAAACACTTCATCTCACTAAGTGACATTGTTTAATGCGGTTTTACGACGGTTGATATCTCAACCTAACCTAACATTCGCACTTGTATCTAAATACGCTCAATTACACTGTTTCGTTCACAATTACGATATTTGCTTGACCTCACAGTTTTTCACCAACTTATTACAGTACAGAACGCTGTCTCTCGCTAAATGACATCATTCTTTAAGGTTTCACGATGCTTGCATGCGCTGTAACGAGAATATCACATCATAGCAGTTTCGCACTTGTAACGGTACAACACGCCGTATTTGGCTTGTTCATGCCGTTTTGTGAGCTTTCACAACATTTTACCTATCGCAGTTTCGTACTCGCATTAAAACAACACTATTTCGTTAGATGACGTCGTTTTTGGTGGTTTCACGACGCTAGCTAGCTTAAACTAACATAACTCAACCTAATATAACCTTCGCACTTCTATCGTTAGAAAACGTTTTACTCGCTACTTTACAATGCTCTCTACAACATTACGCCGGTTTCATGCGCTTTCACATTAGATATCGCAGTTTCCGACTTGTATTGGTGAAAAACACTGCATCTCACTAAGTGACATTGTTTAATGCGGTTTTACGACGGTTCATAACTTAACCTAACCTAACATTCGCGCTTGTATCTCAAAACGCTCTATTACACTGTTTCGTTCACAATTACGATATTTGCATGACCTCACAGTTTTTCACCAACTTATTACAGTACAGAACGCTGTCTCTCGCTAAATGACATCATTCTTTGAGGTTTCACGATGCTTGCACGCGCTTTAACGAGAATATCACATCATAGCAGTTTCGCACTTGTAACGGTACAACACGCCGTATTTGGCTTGTTCATGCCGTTTTGTGAGCTTTCACAACATTTTACCTATCGCAGTTTCATACTCGCATTAAAACAACACTATTTCGTTAGATGACGTCGTTTTTGGTGGTTTCACGACGCTACCTAGCTTAAACTAACATAACTCAACCTAATATAACCTTCGCACTTCTATCGTTAGAAAACGTTTTACTCGCTACTTTACATTGCTTTCTACAACATTACGACGATTTCAAGCGCTTTCACATTAGATATCGCAGTTCCCAACTTGTAAAGGTGAAAAACACTGCATCACACTAAGTGACATTGTTTAATGCGGTTTTACGACGATTCATACCTTAACCTACCGTAACCTAACCTAACCTAACCTAACCTTACCTAACCTAACCTAACCCAACCCAACCCAACCCAACCCAACTCAACCTAACCTAACCTAACCCAACCCAACCCAACCCAACCCAACCCAACCTAACCTAACCTAACCTTACCTAGCCCAACAGAACCCAACCTAACCTAACCTAACCTAACCTAAACTAACCTAAACTAACCTAACCCAATTTAACCTAACCTAACCTAACCCACCTAACCCGACCCAACCCAACCTAACCTAACCTAAGCTAACCTAACCTAACCTAACCAAACCTAACCTAACCTAACCTAACCTAACGTAACCTAACCTAACCTAACCTATTCTAACGTAACCTAACCTTACCTAACCTAACCTAACCTAACGTAACCTAACCTAACACAACATAACCTAACGTAACCTAACCTAACCTAACCTAACGTAACCTAACCTAACCTAACCCAACCTAACCCAACCCAACCCAACCCAACAACACCCAACCCAACCTAACCTAACCTAACCTAACCTTACCTAACCTAACCAAATTAACCTTACCTAACCAAACCTAACCTAACGTAACCTAACCTAACCTAACCTAACCCAACCTAACCTAACCTAACCTAACCTAACCCAACTCAACCCAACCTAACCTAATCTAACCTAACCTAACCTAACCTAACCAAACCTAACCTAACCTAACCTAACCTAACGACGGTTGCAAGCGCTTTCACATTAGATATCGCAGTTCCCGACTTGTAATGGTGAAAAACACTGCATCTCACTAAGTGACATTGTTTATTGCGGTTTTACGACGGTTCATATCTTAACCTAACCTAACATTCCTACTTGTATCTAAAAACGCTCTATTAAACTGTTTCGTTCACAATTACGATATTTGCATAACCTCACAGTTTTTCACCAACTTATTGCAGTACAGAACGCTGTATCTCGCTAAATGACATCGTTCTTTTAGGTTTCACGATGCTTGCATGCGCTTTAACGAGAATATCACATTATAGCAGTTTTGCACTTGTAACGGTACAACACGCCGTATCTGGCTTGTTCATGCCGTTTTGTGTGCTTTCACAACATTTCCCCTATTGCAGTTTCGTGCATGCAATAAAACAACACTATCTCGTTAGATGACGTCGTTTTTGGTAGTTTCACGACGCTACCTATCTTAAACTAACCTAACCTAACCTAACCTTCGCACTTCTATCGTTAGAAAACGTTTTACTCGCAACTTTACAATGTTTTCTACAAGATTACGACGGTTTCATGCGCTTTCACATTAGATATCGTAGTTCCCGACTTGTAATGTTGAAAAACACTTCATCTCACTAAGTGACATTGTTTAATGCGGTTTTACGACGGTTGATATCTCAACCTAACCTAACATTCGCACTTGTATCTAAATACGCTCAATCACACTGTTTCGTTCACAATTACGATATTTGCTTGACCTCACAGTTTCTCACCAACTTATTACAGTACAGAACACTGTATATCGCTAAATGACATCGTTCTTTAAGGTTTCACGATACTTGCATGCGCTTTAACGAGAATATCACGATAAAGCAGTTTCGCACTTGTAACGGCACAAGACGCAGTATCTGGCTAGTTCATGCCATTTTGTGTGCTTTCACAATATTTCACCTATCGCAGTTTCGTACTCGCAATAAAACAACACTATCTCGTTAGATGACATCGTTTTTGGTGGTTCCACGACGCTACCTAGCTCAAACTAACATAACTCAACTAATATAACCTTCGCACTTCTATCGTCAGAAAACGTTTTACTCGCTACTTTACAATGTTTTCTACAAGATTACGACGGTTTCATGCGCTTTCACATTAGATATCGCAGTTCCCGACTTGTAATAGTGAAAAACACTGCATCTCACAAAGTGACAGTGTTTAATGCGGTTTTACGACGGTTACTATCTTAACCTAACCTAACGTTCGCACTTGTATCTAAAAACGCTCTATTACACTGTTTGGTTCACATTTGGATATTTGCATGACCTCACAGTTTTTCTCCAACTTATTACAGTACAGAACGCTGTCTCTCGCTAAATGACATCATTATTTAAGGTTTCACGATGCTTGCATGCGCTGTAACGAGAATATCACAACATAGCAGTTTCGCACTTGTAACGGTACAACACGCTGTATTTGGCTTGTTCATGCCGTTTTGTGAGCTTTCACAACATTTTACCTATCGCAGTTTCGTACTCGCAATAAAACAACACTATTTCGTTAGATGACGTCGTTTTTGGTGGTTTCACGACGCTACCTAGCTTAAACTAACATAACTCAACCTAATATAACCTTCGCACTTCCATCGTTAGAAAACGTTTTACTCGCTACTTTACATTGCTTTCTACAACATTACGACGATTTCAAGCGCTTTCACATTAGATATCGCAGTTCCCAACTTGTAAAGGTGAAAAACACTGCATCACACTAAGTGACATTGTTTAATGCGGTTTTAGGACGGTTCATACCTTAACCTACCGTAACCTAACCTAACCTAACCTAACCTTACCTAACCTAACCTAACCTAACCCAACCCAACCCAACCCAACTCAACCTAACCTAACCTAACCTAACCTAACCCAACCCAACCCAACCCAACCTAACCTAACCTAACCTAACCCTACCCAACCCAACCTAACCTAACCTAACCTAACCTAACCTAAACTAACCTAAACTAACCTAACCCAACCTAACCTAACCTAACCTAACCCAACCTAACCCGACCCAACCCAACCTAACCTAACCTAAGCTAACCTAACCTAACCTAACCAAACCTAACCTAACCTAACCTAACCTAACCTAACCTAACGACGGTTGCAAGCGCTTTCACATTAGATATCGCAGTTCCCGACTTGTAATGGTGAAAAACACTAAGTGACATTGTTTAATGCGGTTTTACGACGGTTCATAACTTAACCTAACCTAACAGTCGCGCTTGTATCTCAAAACGCTCTATTACACTGTTTCGTTCACAATTACGATATTTGCATGACCTCACAGTTTTTCACCAACTTATTACAGTACAGAACGCTGTCTCTCGCTAAATGACATCATTCTTTGAGGTTTCACGATGCTTGCATGCGCTTTAACGAGAATAACACATCATAGCAGTTTCGCACTTGTAAAGGTACAACACGCCGTATTTGGCTTGTTCATGCCGTTTTGTGAGCTTTCACAACATTTTACCTATCGCAGTTTCGTACTCGCATTAAAACAACACTATTTCGTTAGATGACGTCGTTTTTGGTGGTTTCACGATGCTACCTAGCTTAAACTAACATAACTCAACCCAATATAACCTTCGCACTTCTATCGTTAGAAAACGTTTTACTCGCTACTTTACAATGCTCTCTACAACATTACGACAGTTTCATGCGCTTTCACAATAGATATCGCAGTCCCCGACTTGTAATGGTGAAAAACACTGGATCTCACTTAGTGACATTGTTTCATGCGGTTTTACGACGGTTCATATCTTAACCTAACCTAACGTTCGCACTTGTATCTAAAAACGCTCTATAACACTGTTTCGTTCACATTTAGGATATTTGCATGACCTCACAGTTTTTCTCCAACTTATTACAGTACAGAACGCTTATATCGCTAAATGACATCATTCTTTAACGTTTCACGATGCTTGCATGCGCTTTAACGAGAATATCACAACATAGAAGTTTCGCACTTGTAACGGTACAACACGCAGTATCTGGCTTGTTCATGCCGTTTTGTGAGCTTTCACAACATTTTACATATCGCAGTTTCGTACTCGCAATAAAACAACACTATTTCGTTAGATGACGTCGTTTTTGGTGGTTTCATGACGCTACCTAGCTTAAACTAACATAACTCAACCTAATATAACCTTCGCACTTCTATCGTTAGAAAACGTTTTACTCGCTACTTTACATTGCTTTCTACAACATTATGACGATTTCAAGCGCTTTCACATTAGATATCGCAGTTCCCAACTTGTAAAGGTGAAAAACACTGCATCACACTAAGTGACATTGTTTAATGCGGTTTTACGACGGTTCATACCTTAACCTACCGTAACCTAACCTAACCTAACCTAACCTTACCTAACCTAACCTAACCCAACCCAACCACACCCAACTCAACCTAACCTAACCTAACCTAACCCAACCCAACCCAACCCAACCTAACCTAACCTAACCTAACCTAACCCAACCCAACCTAACCTAACCTAAACTAACCTAAACTAACCTAACCCAACCTAACCTAACCTAACCTAACCTAACCTAACCTAACCAAACCTAACCTAACCTAACCTAACCTAACCTAACGACGGTTGCAAGCGCTTTCACATTAGATATCGCCGTTCCCGACTTGTAATGGTGAAAAACACTGCATCTCACTAAGTGACATTGTTTAATGCGGTTTTACGACGGTTCATATCTTAACCTAACCTAACATTCGCACTTGTATCTAAAAACGCTCTATTACACTGTTTCGTTCACAATTACGATATTTGCATAACCTCACAATTTTTCACCAACTTATTATAGTACAGAACGCTGTATCTCGCTAAATGGCATCGTTCTTTAAGGTTTCACGATGCTTGCATGCGCTTTAACGAGAATATCACATTATAGCAGTTTCGCACTTGTAACGGTACAACACGCAGTATCTGGCTTGTTCATGCCGTTTTGTGTGCTTTCACAACATTTCACCTATTGCAGTTTCGTGCATGCAATAAAACAACACTATCTCGTTAGATGACGTCGTTTTTGGTTGTTTCACGATGCTACCTATCTGAAACTAACCTAACCTAACCTAACCTTCGCACTTCTATCGTTAGAAAACGTTTTACTCGCAACTTTACAATGTTTTCTACAAGATTACGACGGTTTCATGCGCTTTCACATTAGATATCGTAGTTCCCGACTTGTAATGTTGAAAAACACTACATCTCACTAAGTGACATTGTTTATTGCGGTTTTACGACGGTTAATATCTCAACCTAACCTAACATTCGCACTTGTATCTAAAAACGCTATATTACACTGTTTGGTTCACATTTGGATATTTGCATGACCTTACAGTTTTTCTCCAACTTATTACAGTACAGAACGCTGTCTCTCGCTAAATGACATCATTCTTTAAGGTTTCACGATGCTTGCATGCGCTGTAACGAGAATATCACAACATAGAAGTTTCGCACTTGTAACGGTACAACACGCAGTATTTGGCTTGTCCATGCCGTTTTGTGAGCTTTCACAACATTTTACCTATCGCAGTTTCGTACTCGCAATAAAACAACACTATTTCGTTAGATGACGTCGTTTTTGGTGGTTTCACGACGCTACCTAGCTTAAACTAACATAACTCAACCTAATATAACCTTCGCAATTCTATCGTTAGAAAACGTTTTACTCGCTACTTTACATTGCTTTCTACAACATTACGACGATTTCAAGTGCTTTCACATTAGATATCGCCGTTCCCAACTTGTAAAGGTGAAAAACACTGCATCACACTAAGTGACATTGTTTAATGCAGTTTAGGACGGTTCATACCTTAACCTACTGTAACCTAACCTAACCTAACCTAACCTTACCTAACCTAACCTAACCTAACCCAACCCAACCCAACCCAACTCAACCTAACCTAACCTAACCTAACCCAACCCAACCCAACCCAACCTAACCTAACCTAACCTAACCCAACCCAACCCAACCTAACCTAACCTAACCTAACCTAAACTAACCTAAACTAACCTAAACTAACCTAACCCAACCTAACCTAACCTAACCTAACCTAACCCAACCTAACCCGACCCAACCCAACCTAACCTAACCTAACCCAACCTAACCTAACCTAACCTAACCCAACTCAACCCAACATAACCTAATCTAACCTAACCTAACCTAACCTAACCAAACCTAACCTAACCTAACCTAACCTAACCTAACGACGGTTGCAAGCGCTTTCACATTAGATATCGCAGTTCCCGACTTGTAATGGTGAAAAACACTAAGTGACATTGTTTAATGCGGTTTTACGACGGTTCATATCTTAAGCTAACCTAATATTCGCAATTGTATCTAAAAACGCTCTATTACACTGTTTCGTTCACAATTACGATATTTGCATAACCTCACAGTTTTTCACCAACTTATTGCAGTACAGAACGCTGTATCTCGCTAAATGACATTGTTCTTTAAGGTTTCACGATGCTTGCATGCGCTTTAACGAGAATATCACAACATAGCAGTTTCGCACTTGTAACGGTACAACACGCAGTATTTGGCTTGTTCATGCCATTTTGTGTGCTTTCACAATAATTCACCTATCGCAGTTTCGTACTCGCAATAAAACAACACTATCTCGTTAGATGACGTCGTTTTTGGTGGTTTCACGACGCTTCCTATCTTAAACTAACATAACTCAACCTAACATAATCTTTGCACTTCTATCGTTAGAAAACGTTTTACTCTTTACTTTACATTGCTTTCTACAACATTACGACGGTTTTAAGCGCTTTCACTTTAGATATCGCAGTTCCCAACTTTTAAAGGTGAAAAACACTGCATCTCGCTAAGTGACATTGTTTAATGCGGTTTTACGACGGTTCATACCTTAACCTAACGTAACCAAACCTAACCTAACCTAACCTAACCTTACCTAACCTAACCTAACCTAACCCAACCCAACCCAACCTAACCTAACCTAACCTAACCTAAACTAACCTAACCCAACCTAACGTAACCTAACCTAACCTAACCTAACCCAACCTAATCCAACCCAACCCAACCTAACCTAACCTAAGCTAACCTAACCTAACCTAACCAAACCTAACTTAACCTAACCTAACCTAACGTAACCCAACCTAACCTAACCTATTCTAACGTAACCTAACCTTACCTGACCTAACCTAACCTAACGTAACCTAACCTAACCTAACATAACCTAACGTAACCTAACCTAACCTAACGTAACCTAACCTAACCTAACCAAACCTAACCCAACCCAACCCAACCCAACAACACCCAACCCAACCTAACCTAACCTAACCTTACCTAACCTAACCAAATTATCCTTACCTAACCTAACCTAACCTAACGTAACCTAACCTAACCTAACCTAACCTAACCTAACGTAACCTAACCTAACCTAACCTAACCTAACCCAACCTAACTTAATTTAACCTAACCTAACCCAACTCAACCCAACCTAACCTAATCTAACCTAACCTAACCCACCCTAACCAAACCTAACCTAACCTAACCTAACCTAACCTAACCTAACCTAACCTAACGACGGTTGCAAGCGCTTTCACATTAGATGTCGCAGTTCCCGACTTGTAATGGTGAAAAACACTAAGTGACATTGTTTAAAGCGGCTTTACGACGGTTCATATCTTAACCTAACCTAATATTCACACTTGTATCTAAAAACGCTCTATTACACTGTTTCGTTCACAATTACGATATTTGCATAACCTCACAGTTTTTCACCAACTTATTGCAGTACAGAACGCTGTATCTCGCTAAATGACATTGTTCTTTAAGGTTTCACGATGCTTGCATGCGCTTTAACGAGAATATCACAACATAGCAGTTTCGCACTTGTAACGATACAACACGCAGTATTTGGCTTGTTCATGCCATTTTGTGTGCTTTCACAATATTTCACCTATCGCAGTTTCGTACTCGCAATAAGACAACACTATCTCGTTAGATGACATCGTTTTTGGTGGTTTCACGACGCTACCTATCTTAAACTAACCTAACCTAACCTAACCTTCGCACTTCTATCGTTATTTATTTTATTTATTTATTTATTTATTTATTTATGAATACTGCAACCCTAACATAGGGTTTTAGCAGGGTGGATACACATTTGCTAAATTAACAAATCGGCAAACAAGTAAATATAAAACAGGTGAGGTATGTACACAAAAAGACAATGGTTTGCAATGAACAGTCATAAGGGCATATAATGAAATCAGCGCTATATTCAAGTTGGTCACGAGTGGGGAATTGCTACAGTGATAGAAATAAAAAGCAGGATCACATATCAGACACTCACTGCTGGAGCTGCGCAGCAAAAAGATTCAAGGAAGACTGGGAAACAACTTCATTACTAAGGTTATTCCATTCGATGATTGTCCTCGGAAAAAATGAATATTTGAACGTGTTATTACGGGTTTTACTCGCAACTTTACAATGTTTTCTACAAGATTACGACGGTTTCATGCGCTTTCACGTTAGATATCGTAGTTCCCGACTTGTAATGTTGAAAAACACTACATCTCACTAAGTGACATTGTTTAATGCGGTTTTACGACGGTTGATATCTCAACCTAACCTAACATTCGCACTTGTATCTAAATACGCTCAATTACAGTGTTTCGTTCACAATTACCATATTTGCTTGACCTCACAGTTTCTCACTAACTTATTACAGTACAGAACGCTGTCTCTCGCTAAATGACATCATTCTTTAAGGTTTCACGATGCTTGCATGCGCTTTAACGAGAATATCACAACATAGCAGTTTCGCACTTGTAACGGTACATCACGCTGTATTTGGCTTGTTCATGCCGTTTTGTGAGCTTTCACAACATTTTACCTATCGCAGTTTCGTACTCGCAATAAAACAACACTATTTGTTTAGAACGTCGTTTTTGGTGGTTTCACGACGCTACCTAGCTTAAACTAACATAACTCAACCTAATATAACCTTCGCACTTCTATCGTTAGAAAACGTTTTACTCGCAACTTTACAATGTTTTCTACAAGATTACGACGGTTTCATGCGCTTTCACATTAGATATCGTAGTTCCCGACTTGTAATGTTGAAAAACACTACATCTCACTAAGTGACATTGTTTAATGCGGTTTTACGACGGTTGATATCTCAACCTAACCTAACATTCGCACTTGTATCTAAATACGCTCAATTACAGTGTTTCGTTCACAATTACCATATTTGCTTGACCTCACAGTTTCTCACTAACTTATTACAGTACAGAACGCTGTCTCTCGCTAAATGACATCATTCTTTAAGGTTTCACGATGCTTGCATGCGCTTTAACGAGAATATCACATTATAGCAGTTTCGCACTTGTAACGGTACAACACGCAGTATCTGGCTTGTTCATGCCGTTTTGTGTGCTTTCACAACATTTCACCTCTTGCAGTTTCGTACATGCAATAAAACAACACTATCTCATTAGATGAAGTCCTTTTAGGTGGTCTCACGACGCTACCTAGCTTAAACTAACATAACTCAACCTAATATAACCTTCGAACTTCTATCGTTAGAAAACGTTTTACTCGCTACTTTACAATGCTCTCTACAACATTACGCCGGTTTCATGCGCTTTCACATTAGATATCGCAGTTTCCGACTTGTATTGGTGAAAAACACTGCATCTCACTAAGTGACATTGTTTAATGCGGTTTAACGACGGTTCATAACTAAACCTAACCTAACATTTGCGCTTGTATCTCAAAACGCTCTATTACACTGTTTCGTTCACAATTACGATATTTGCATGACCTCACAGTTTTTCACCAACTTATAACAGTACAGAACGCTGTCTCTCGCTAAATGACATCATTCTTTGAGGTTTCACGATGCTTGCATGCGCTTTAACGAGAATATCACAACATAGCTGTTTCGCACTTGTAATGGTACAACACGCAGTATTTGGCTTGTTCATGCCATTTTGTGTGCTTTCACAATATTTCACCTATTGCAGTTTCGTACTCGCAATAAAACAACACTATCTCATTAGATGACATCGTTTTTGGTGGTTTCACGACGCTACCTATCTTAAACTAACCTAACCTAACCTAACCTTCGCACTTCTATCGTTAGAAAACGTTTTACTCGCAACTTTACAGTGTTTTCTACAAGATTACGACGGTTTCATGCGCTTTCACATTAGATATCGTAGTTCCCGACTTGTAATGTTGAAAAACACTGGATCTCACTTAGTGACATTGTTTCATGCGGTTTTACGACGGTTCATATCTTAACCTAACCTAACGTACGCACTTGTATATAAAAACGCTCTATTACACTGTTTCGTTCACAATTACGATATTTGCATAACCTCACAGTTTTTCACCAACCTATTGCAGTACAGAACGCTGTATCTCGCTAAATGACATCGTTCTTTAAGGTTTCACGATGCTTGCATGCGCTTTAACGAGAATATCACATTATAGCAGTTTCGCACTTGTAACGGTACAACACGCAGTATTTGGCTTGTTCATGCCATTTTGTGTGCTTTCACAATATTTCACCTATCGCAGTTTCGTACTCGCAATAAAACAACACTATCTCGTTAGATGACATCGTTTTTGGTGGTTCCACGACGCTACCTAGCTCAAACTAACATAACTCAACTAATATAACCTTCGCACTTCTATCGTCAGAAAACGTTTTACTCGCTACTTTACAATGTTTTCTACAAGATTACGACGGTTTCATGCGCTTTCACATTAGATATCGCAGTTCCCGACTTGTAATAGTGAAAAACACTGCATCTCACAAAGTGACAGTGTTTAATGCGGTTTTACGACGGTTACTATCTTAACCTAACCTAACGTTCGCACTTGTATCTAAAAACGCTCTATTACACTGTTTGGTTCACATTTGGATATTTGCATGACCTCACAGTTTTTCTCCAACTTATTACAGTACAGAACGCTGTCTCTCGCTAAATGACATCATTATTTAAGGTTTCACGATGCTTGCATGCGCTGTAACGAGAATATCACAACATAGCAGTTTCGCACTTGTAACGGTACAACACGCTGTATTTGGCTTGTTCATGCCGTTTTGTGAGCTTTCACAACATTTTACCTATCGCAGTTTCGTACTCGCAATAAAACAACACTATTTCGTTAGATGACGTCGTTTTTGGTGGTTTCACGACGCTACCTAGCTTAAACTAACATAACTCAACCTAATATAACCTTCGCACTTCCATCGTTAGAAAACGTTTTACTCGCTACTTTACATTGCTTTCTACAACATTACGACGATTTCAAGCGCTTTCACATTAGATATCGCAGTTCCCAACTTGTAAAGTTGAAAAACACTGCATCACACTAAGTGACATTGTTTAATGCGGTTTTAGGACGGTTCATACCTTAACCTACCGTAACCTAACCTAACCTAACCTAACCTTACCTAACCTAACCTAACCTAACCCAACCCAACCCAACCCAACTCAACCTAACCTAACCTAACCTAACCTAACCCAACCCAACCCAACCCAACCTAACCTAACCTAACCTAACCCTACCCAACCCAACCTAACCTAACCTAACCTAACCTAACCTAAACTAACCTAAACTAACCTAACCCAACCTAACCTAACCTAACCTAACCCAACCTAACCCGACCCAACCCAACCTAACCTAACCTAAGCTAACCTAACCTAACCTAACCAAACCTAACCTAACCTAACCTAACCTAACCTAACCTAACGACGGTTGCAAGCGCTTTCACATTAGATATCGCAGTTCCCGACTTGTAATGGTGAAAAACACTAAGTGACATTGTTTAATGCGGTTTTACGACGGTTCATAACTTAACCTAACCTAACAGTCGCGCTTGTATCTCAAAACGCTCTATTACACTGTTTCGTTCACAATTACGATATTTGCATGACCTCACAGTTTTTCACCAACTTATTACAGTACAGAACGCTGTCTCTCGCTAAATGACATCATTCTTTGAGGTTTCACGATGCTTGCATGCGCTTTAACGAGAATAACACATCATAGCAGTTTCGCACTTGTAAAGGTACAACACGCCGTATTTGGCTTGTTCATGCCGTTTTGTGAGCTTTCACAACATTTTACCTATCGCAGTTTCGTACTCGCATTAAAACAACACTATTTCGTTAGATGACGTCGTTTTTGGTGGTTTCACGACGCTACCTAGCTTAAACTAACATAACTCAACCCAATATAACCTTCGCACTTCTATCGTTAGAAAACGTTTTACTCGCTACTTTACAATGCTCTCTACAACATTACGACAGTTTCATGCGCTTTCACAATAGATATCGCAGTCCCCGACTTGTAATGGTGAAAAACACTGGATCTCACTTAGTGACATTGTTTCATGCGGTTTTACGACGGTTCATATCTTAACCTAACCTAACGTTCGCACTTGTATCTAAAAACGCTCTATAACACTGTTTCGTTCACATTTAGGATATTTGCATGACCTCACAGTTTTTCTCCAACTTATTACAGTACAGAACGCTTATATCGCTAAATGACATCATTCTTTAACGTTTCACGATGCTTGCATGCGCTTTAACGAGAATATCACAACATAGAAGTTTCGCACTTGTAACGGTACAACACGCAGTATCTGGCTTGTTCATGCCGTTTTGTGAGCTTTCACAACATTTTACATATCGCAGTTTCGTACTCGCAATAAAACAACACTATTTCGTTAGATGACGTCGTTTTTGGTGGTTTCATGACGCTACCTAGCTTAAACTAACATAACTCAACCTAATATAACCTTCGCACTTCTATCGTTAGAAAACGTTTTACTCGCTACTTTACATTGCTTTCTACAACATTATGACGATTTCAAGCGCTTTCACATTAGATATCGCAGTTCCCAACTTGTAAAGGTGAAAAACACTGCATCACACTAAGTGACATTGTTTAATGCGGTTTTACGACGGTTCATACCTTAACCTACCGTAACCTAACCTAACCTAACCTAACCTTACCTAACCTAACCTAACCCAACCCAACCACACCCAACTCAACCTAACCTAACCTAACCTAACCCAACCCAACCCAACCCAACCCAACCTAACCTAACCTAACCTAACCTAACCCAACCCAACCTAACCTAACCTAACCTAACCTAAACTAACCTAAACTAACCTAACCCAACCTAACCTAACCTAACCTAACCTAACCTAACCTAACCAAACCTAACCTAACCTAACCTAACCTAACCTAACGACGGTTGCAAGCGCTTTCACATTAGATATCGCCGTTCCCGACTTGTAATGGTGAAAAACACTGCATCTCACTAAGTGACATTGTTTAATGCGGTTTTACGACGGTTCATATCTTAACCTAACCTAACATTCGCACTTGTATCTAAAAACGCTCTATTACACTGTTTCGTTCACAATTACGATATTTGCATAACCTCACAATTTTTCACCAACTTATTATAGTACAGAACGCTGTATCTCGCTAAATGGCATCGTTCTTTAAGGTTTCACGATGCTTGCATGCGCTTTAACGAGAATATCACATTATAGCAGTTTCGCACTTGTAACGGTACAACACGCAGTATCTGGCTTGTTCATGCCGTTTTGTGTGCTTTCACAACATTTCACCTATTGCAGTTTCGTGCATGCAATAAAACAACACTATCTCGTTAGATGACGTCGTTTTTGGTAGTTTCACGATGCTACCTATCTGAAACTAACCTAACCTAACCTAACCTTCGCACTTCTATCGTTAGAAAACGTTTTACTCGCAACTTTACAATGTTTTCTACAAGATTACGACGGTTTCATGCGCTTTCACATTAGATATCGTAGTTCCCGACTTGTAATGTTGAAAAACACTACATCTCACTAAGTGACATTGTTTATTGCGGTTTTACGACGGTTAATATCTCAACCTAACCTAACATTCGCACTTGTATCTAAAAACGCTATATTACACTGTTTGGTTCACATTTGGATATTTGCATGACCTTACAGTTTTTCTCCAACTTATTACAGTACAGAACGCTGTCTCTCGCTAAATGACATCATTCTTTAAGGTTTCACGATGCTTGCATGCGCTGTAACGAGAATATCACAACATAGAAGTTTCGCACTTGTAACGGTACAACACGCAGTATTTGGCTTGTCCATGCCGTTTTGTGAGCTTTCACAACATTTTACCTATCGCAGTTTCGTACTCGCAATAAAACAACACTATTTCGTTAGATGACGTCGTTTTTGGTGGTTTCACGACGCTACCTAGCTTAAACTAACATAACTCAACCTAATATAACCTTCGCAATTCTATCGTTAGAAAACGTTTTACTCGCTACTTTACATTGCTTTCTACAACATTACGACGATTTCAAGTGCTTTCACATTAGATATCGCAGTTCCCAACTTGTAAAGGTGAAAAACACTGCATCACACTAAGTGACATTGTTTAATGCAGTTTAGGACGGTTCATACCTTAACCTACTGTAACCTAACCTAACCTAACCTAACCTTACCTAACCTAACCTAACCTAACCCAACCCAACCCAACCCAACTCAACCTAACCTAACCTAACCTAACCCAACCCAACCCAACCCAACCTAACCTAACCTAACCTAACCCAACCCAACCCAACCTAACCTAACCTAACCTAACCTAAACTAACCTAAACTAACCTAAACTAACCTAACCCAACCTAACCTAACCTAACCTAACCTAACCCAACCTAACCCGACCCAACCCAACCTAACCTAACCTAACCCAACCTAACCTAACCTAACCTAACCCAACTCAACCCAACATAACCTAATCTAACCTAACCTAACCTAACCTAACCAAACCTAACCTAACCTAACCTAACCTAACCTAACGACGGTTGCAAGCGCTTTCACATTAGATATCGCAGTTCCCGACTTGTAATGGTGAAAAACACTAAGTGACATTGTTTAATGCGGTTTTACGACGGTTCATATCTTAAGCTAACCTAATATTCGCAATTGTATCTAAAAACGCTCTATTACACTGTTTCGTTCACAATTACGATATTTGCATAACCTCACAGTTTTTCACCAACTTATTGCAGTACAGAACGCTGTATCTCGCTAAATGACATTGTTCTTTAAGGTTTCACGATGCTTGCATGCGCTTTAACGAGAATATCACAACATAGCAGTTTCGCACTTGTAACGGTACAACACGCAGTATTTGGCTTGTTCATGCCATTTTGTGTGCTTTCACAATAATTCACCTATCGCAGTTTCGTACTCGCAATAAAACAACACTATCTCGTTAGATGACGTCGTTTTTGGTGGTTTCACGACGCTTCCTAGCTTAAACTAACATAACTCAACCTAACATAATCTTTGCACTTCTATCGTTAGAAAACGTTTTACTCTTTACTTTACATTGCTTTCTACAACATTACGACGGTTTTAAGCGCTTTCACTTTAGATATCGCAGTTCCCAACTTTTAAAGGTGAAAAACACTGCATCTCGCTAAGTGACATTGTTTAATGCGGTTTTACGACGGTTCATACCTTAACCTAACGTAACCAAACCTAACCTAACCTAACCTAACCTTACCTAACCTAACCTAACCTAACCCAACCCAACCCAACCTAACCTAACCTAACCTAACCTAAACTAACCTAACCCAACCTAACGTAACCTAACCTAACCTAACCTAACCCAACCTAATCCAACCCAACCCAACCTAACCTAACCTAAGCTAACCTAACCTAACCTAACCAAACCTAACTTAACCTAACCTAACCTAACGTAACCCAACCTAACCTAACCTATTCTAACGTAACCTAACCTTACCTGACCTAACCTAACCTAACGTAACCTAACCTAACCTAACATAACCTAACGTAACCTAACCTAACCTAACGTAACCTAACCTAACCTAACCAAACCTAACCCAACCCAACCCAACCCAACAACACCCAACCCAACCTAACCTAACCTAACCTTACCTAACCTAACCAAATTATCCTTACCTAACCTAACCTAACCTAACGTAACCTAACCTAACCTAACCTAACGTAACCTAACCTAACCTAACGTAACCTAACCTAACCTAACCTAACCTAACCCAACCTAACTTAATTTAACCTAACCTAACCCAACTCAACCCAACCTAACCTAATCTAACCTAACCTAACCCACCCTAACCAAACCTAACCTAACCTAACCTAACCTAACCTAACCTAACCTAGCGACGGTTGCAAGCGCTTTCACAATAGATGTCGCAGTTCCCGACTTGTAATGGTGAAAAACACTAAGTGACATTGTTTAAAGCGGCTTTACGACGGTTCATATCTTAACCTAACCTAATATTCACACTTGTATCTAAAAACGCTCTATTACACTGTTTCGTTCACAATTACGATATTTGCATAACCTCACAGTTTTTCACCAACTTATTGCAGTACAGAACGCTGTATCTCGCTAAATGACATTGTTCTTTAAGGTTTCACGATGCTTGCATGCGCTTTAACGAGAATATCACAACATAGCAGTTTCGCACTTGTAACGGTACAACACGCAGTATTTGGCTTGTTCATGCCATTTTGTGTGCTTTCACAATATTTCACCTATCGCAGTTTCGTACTCGCAATAAGACAACACTATCTCGTTAGATGACATCGTTTTTGGTGGTTTCACGACGCTACCTATCTTAAACTAACCTAACCTAACCTAACCTTCGCACTTCTATCGTTATTTATTTTATTTATTTATTTATTTATTTATGAATACTGCAACCCTAACATAGGGTTTTAGCAGGGTGGATACACATTTGCTAAATTAACAAATCGGCAAACAAGTAAATATAAAACAGGTGAGGTATGTACACAAAAAGACAATGGTTTGCAATGAACAGTCATAAGGGCATATAATGAAATCAGCGCTATATTCAAGTTGGTCACGAGTGGGGAATTGCTACAGTGATAGAAATAAAAAGCAGGATCACATATCAGACACTCACTGCTGGAGCTGCGCAGCAAAAAGATTCAAGGAAGACTGGGAAACAACTTCATTACTAAGGTTATTCCATTCGATGATTGTCCTCGGAAAAAATGAATATTTGAACGTGTTATTACGGGTTTTACTCGCAACTTTACAATGTTTTCTACAAGATTACGACGGTTTCATGCGCTTTCACGTTAGATATCGTAGTTCCCGACTTGTAATGTTGAAAAACACTACATCTCACTAAGTGACATTGTTTAATGCGGTTTTACGACGGTTGATATCTCAACCTAACCTAACATTCGCACTTGTATCTAAATACGCTCAATTACAGTGTTTCGTTCACAATTACCATATTTGCTTGACCTCACAGTTTCTCACTAACTTATTACAGTACAGAACGCTGTCTCTCGCTAAATGACATCATTCTTTAAGGTTTCACGATGCTTGCATGCGCTTTAACGAGAATATCACAACATAGCAGTTTCGCACTTGTAACGGTACATCACGCTGTATTTGGCTTGTTCATGCCGTTTTGTGAGCTTTCACAACATTTTACCTATCGCAGTTTCGTACTCGCAATAAAACAACACTATTTGTTTAGAACGTCGTTTTTGGTGGTTTCACGACGCTACCTAGCTTAAACTAACATAACTCAACCTAATATAACCTTCGCACTTCTATCGTTAGAAAACGTTTTACTCGCAACTTTACAATGTTTTCTACAAGATTACGACGGTTTCATGCGCTTTCACATTAGATATCGTAGTTCCCGACTTGTAATGTTGAAAAACACTACATCTCACTAAGTGACATTGTTTAATGCGGTTTTACGACGGTTGATATCTCAACCTAACCTAACATTCGCACTTGTATCTAAATACGCTCAATTACAGTGTTTCGTTCACAATTACCATATTTGCTTGACCTCACAGTTTCTCACTAACTTATTACAGTACAGAACGCTGTCTCTCGCTAAATGACATCATTCTTTAAGGTTTCACGATGCTTGCATGCGCTTTAACGAGAATATCACATTATAGCAGTTTCGCACTTGTAACGGTACAACACGCAGTATCTGGCTTGTTCATGCCGTTTTGTGTGCTTTCACAACATTTCACCTCTTGCAGTTTCGTACATGCAATAAAACAACACTATCTCATTAGATGAAGTCCTTTTAGGTGGTCTCACGACGCTACCTAGCTTAAACTAACATAACTCAACCTAATATAACCTTCGAACTTCTATCGTTAGAAAACGTTTTACTCGCTACTTTACAATGCTCTCTACAACATTACGCCGGTTTCATGCGCTTTCACATTAGATATCGCAGTTTCCGACTTGTATTGGTGAAAAACACTGCATCTCACTAAGTGACATTGTTTAATGCGGTTTAACGACGGTTCATAACTAAACCTAACCTAACATTTGCGCTTGTATCTCAAAACGCTCTATTACACTGTTTCGTTCACAATTACGATATTTGCATGACCTCACAGTTTTTCACCAACTTATAACAGTACAGAACGCTGTCTCTCGCTAAATGACATCATTCTTTGAGGTTTCACGATGCTTGCATGCGCTTTAACGAGAATATCACAACATAGCTGTTTCGCACTTGTAATGGTACAACACGCAGTATTTGGCTTGTTCATGCCATTTTGTGTGCTTTCACAATATTTCACCTATTGCAGTTTCGTACTCGCAATAAAACAACACTATCTCATTAGATGACATCGTTTTTGGTGGTTTCACGACGCTACCTATCTTAAACTAACCTAACCTAACCTAACCTTCGCACTTCTATCGTTAGAAAACGTTTTACTCGCAACTTTACAGTGTTTTCTACAAGATTACGACGGTTTCATGCGCTTTCACATTAGATATCGTAGTTCCCGACTTGTAATGTTGAAAAACACTGGATCTCACTTAGTGACATTGTTTCATGCGGTTTTACGACGGTTCATATCTTAACCTAACCTAACGTACGCACTTGTATATAAAAACGCTCTATTACACTGTTTCGTTCACAATTACGATATTTGCATAACCTCACAGTTTTTCACCAACCTATTGCAGTACAGAACGCTGTATCTCGCTAAATGACATCGTTCTTTAAGGTTTCACGATGCTTGCATGCGCTTTAACGAGAATATCACATTATAGCAGTTTCGCACTTGTAACGGTACAACACGCAGTATCTGCCTTGTTCATGCCGTTTTGTGTGCTTTCACAACATTTCACCTCTTGCAGTTTCGTACATGCAATAAAACAACACTATCTCATTAGATGAAGTCCTTTTTGGTGGTCTCACGACGCTACCTAGCTTAAACTAACATAACTCAACCTAATATAACCTTCGAACTTCTATCGTTAGAAAACGTTTTAATCGCTACTTTACAATGTTTTCTACAAGATTACGACGGTTTCATGCGCTTTCACATTAGATATCGCAGTTCCCGACTTGTAATGGTGAAAAACACAGCATCTCACTAAGTTACATTGTTTATAGCGGTTTTAGTGCGGTTCATATCTTAACCTAACCTAACCTAACCTAACCTAACCTAACCTAATTTAACCTAACCTAACCTTACCTAACCCAACCTAACCTAACCTAACCTAACCAAACCTCACCTAACATAACCTAACTTAACCTAACCTAACCTAACCAAACCAAACCTAACCTAACCTAACGACGTTTGCAAGCGCTTTCACATTAGATATCGCAGTTCCCGACTTGTAATAGTGAAAACACTGCATCTCACTAAGTGACATTGTTTAATGTGGTTTTACGACGGTTCATATCTTAACCTAACCTAACATTCGCACTTGTATTGAAAAACGCTCTATTACACTGTTTCGTTCACAATTACGATATTTGCATAACCTCACAGTTTTTCACCAACTTATTGCAGTACAGAACGCTGTATCTCGCTAAATGACATCGTTCTTTAAGGTTTCACGATGCTTGCATGCGCTTTAACGAGAATATCACAACATAGCAGTTTCACACTTGTAACGGTACAACACGC
The DNA here is from genome assembly GCF_043290135.1 of Rhipicephalus microplus. Taxonomy (NCBI): domain Eukaryota; kingdom Metazoa; phylum Arthropoda; class Arachnida; order Ixodida; family Ixodidae; genus Rhipicephalus; species Rhipicephalus microplus. The sequence goes on along the minus strand of NC_134700.1, from coordinate 4,826,353 downwards.
CGTATTTGGCTTGTTCATGCCGTTTTGTGAGCTTTCACAACAAGTTACCTATCGCAGTTTCGTACTCGCATTAAAACAACACTATTTCGTTAGATGACGTCGTTTTTGGTGGTTTCGCGACGCTACCTAGCTTAAACTAACATAACTCAACCTAATATAACCTTCGCACTTCTATCGTTAGAAAACGTTTTACTCGCTACTTTACAATGCTCTCTACAACATTACGACAGTTTCATGCGCTTTCACAATAGATATCGCAGTTCCCGACTTGTAATGGTGAAAAACACTGGATCTCACTTAGTGACATTGTTTCATGCGGTTTTACGACGGTTCATATCTTAACCTAACCTAACGTACGCACTTGTATATAAAAACGCTCTATTACACTGTTTCGTTCACATTCAGGATATTTGCATAATCTCACAGTTTTTCTCCAACTTATTACAGTACAGAACGCTGTCTCTCGCTAAATGACATCATTCTTTAAGGTTTCACGATGCTTGCATGCGCTTTAACGAGAATATCACAACATAGCAGTTTCGCACTTGTAACGGTACAACACGCAGTATTTGGCTTGTTGCCGTTTTGTGAGCTTTCACAACATTTTACCTATCGCAGTTTCGTACTCGCAATAAAACAACACTATTTCGTTAGATGACGTCGTTTTTGGTGGTTTCACAACGCTACCTAGCTTAAACTAACATAACTCAACCTTATATAACCTTCGCACTTCTCTCGTTAGAAAACGTTTTACTCGCTACTTTACATTGCTTTCTACAACATTACGACGATTTCAAGCGCTTTCACATTAGATATCGCAGTTCCCAACTTGTAAAGGTGAAAAACACTGCATCACACTAAGTGACATTGTTTAATGCGGTTTTACGACGGTTCATACCTTAACCTAACGTAACCTAACCTAACCTAACCTAACCTTACCTAACCTAACCTAACCTAACCCAACCCAACCTAACCTAACGTAACCTAACCTAAACTAACCTAACCCAACCTAACGTCACCTAACCTAACCTAACCTAACCCAACCTAATGCAACCCAACCCAACGTAACCTAACCTAAGCTAACCTAACCAAACCTAACCTAACCTAACCTAACCTAACCTAACGTAACCCAACCTAACCTAACCTATTCTAACGTAACCTAACCTTACCTGACCTAACCTAACCTAACTTAACCTAACCTAACCTAACATAACCTAACGTAACCTAACCTAACCTACCCTAACCTAACGTAACCTAACCTAACCTAACCCAACCTAACCCAACCCAACCCAACCCAACCCAACAACACCCAACCCAACGTAACCTAACCTAACCTAGCCTTACCTAACCTAACCAAATTATCCTTACCTAACCTAACCTAACCTAACGTAACCTAAACTAACCTAACCTAACCCAACCAAACCTAACCTAACCTAACCTAACCCAACTCAACCCAACCTAACCTAATCTAACCTAACCTAACCCACCCTAACCAAACCTAACCTAACCTAACCTAACCTAACGACGGTTGCAAGCGCTTTCACATTAGATATCGCAGTTCCCGACTTGTAATGGTGAAAAACACTAAGTGACATTGTTTAAAGCGGTTTTACGACGGTTCATATCTTAACCTAACCTAACATTCGCACTTGTATCTAAAAACGCTCTATTACACTGTTTCGTTCACAATTACGATATTTGCATAACCTCACAGTTTTTCACCAACTTATTGCAGTACAAAACGCTGTATCTCGCTAAATGACATTGTTCTTTAAGGTTTCACGATGCTTGCATGCGCTTTAACGAGAATATCACAACATAGCAGTTTCGCACTTGTAACGGTACAACACGCAGTATTTGGCTTGTTCATGCCGTTTTGTGAGCTTTCACAACATTTTACCTATCGCAGTTTCGTACTCGCAATAAAACAACACTATCTCGTTAGATGACGTCGTTTTTGGTGGTTTCACGACGCTACCTAGCTTAAACTAAAATAACACAACCTAATATAACCTTCGCACTTCTATCGTTAGAAAACGTTTTACTCGCTACATTACAATGCTCTCTACAACATTACGACAGTTTCATGCGCTTTCACAATAGATATCACAGTTCCCGACTTGTGATGGTGAAAAACACTGCATCTCACTTATTGACATTGTTTCATGCGGTTTTACGACGGTTCATAACTTAACCTAACCTAACGTTCGCACTTGTATCTAAAAACGCTCTATCACACTGTTTCGTTCACATTTAAGATATTTGCATGACCTCACAGTTTTTCTCCAACTTATTACAGTACAGAACGCTGTATATCGCTAAATGACATCATTCTTTAGGGTTTCACGATGCTTGCATGCGCTTTAACGAGAATATCACAACATAGCAGTTTCGCACTTGTAACGGTGCAACACGCAGTATTTGGCTTGTTCATGCCGTTTTGTGTGCTTTCACAACATTTCACCTATTGCAGTTTCGTACATGAAATAAAACAATTATATCTCGTTAGATGTCGTCCTTTTTGGTGGTTTCACGACGCTACCTAGCTTAAACTAACATAATTCAACCTAACATAACCTTCACAATTCTATCGTTAGAAAACGTTTTATTCGCTACTTTACAATGTTTTCTACAAGATTACGACGGTTTCATGCGCTTTCACATTAGATATCGCAGTTCCCGACTTGTAATGGTGAAAAACACTGCATCTCACAAAGTGACAGTGTTTATATCGGTTTTACGACGGTTCATATCTTAACCTAACCTAACATTCGCACTTGTACCTCAAAACGCTCTATTAGACTGTTTCGTTCACAATTACGATATTTGCATGACCTCACAGTTTTTCACCAACTTATTACAGTACAGAACGCTGTCTCTCGCTAAATGACATCATTCTTTAAGGTTTCACGATGCTTGCATGCGCTTTAACGAGAATATCACAACATAGCAGTTTCGCACTTGTAACGGTACAACACGCAGTATCTGGCTTGTTCATGCCGTTTTGTGTGCTTTCACAACATTTCACCTATTGCAGTTTCGTGCATGCAATAAAACAACACTATCTCGTTAGATGACGTCGTTTTTGGTAGTTTCACGAGGCTACCTATCTTAAACTAACCTAACCTAACCTAACCTTCGCACTTCTATCGTTAGAAAACGTTTTACTCGCAACTTTACAATGTTTTCTACAAGATTACGACGGTTTCATGTGCTTTCACATTAGATATCGTAGTTCCCGACTTGTAATGTTGAAAAACACTACATCTCACCAAGTGACATTGTTTAATGCGGTTTTACGACGGTTGATATCTCAACCTAACCTAACATTCGCACTTGTATCTAAATACGCTCAATTACACTGTTTCGTTCACAATTACGATAATAGCTTGACCTCACAGTTTCTCACCAACTTATTACAGTACAGAACGCTGTCTCTCGCTAAATGACATCATTCTTTAAGGTTTCACGATGCTTGCATGCGCTTTAACGAGAATATCACAACATAGCAGTTTCGCACTTGTAACGGTACAACACGCAGTATCTGGCTTGTTCATGCCGTTTTGTGTGCTTTCACAACATTTCACCTATTGCAGTTTCGTGCATGCAATAAAACAACACTATCTCGTTAGATGACGTCGTTTTTGGTAGTTTCACGAGGCTACCTATCTTAAACTAACCTAACCTAACCTAACCTTCGCACTTCTATCGTTAGAAAACGTTTTATTCACTACTTTACAATGTTTTCTACAAGATTACGACGGTTTCATGCGCTTTCATATTAGATATCGCAGTTCCCGACTTGTAATGGTGAAAAACACTGCATCTCACAAAATGACAGTGTTTAATGCGGTTTTACGACGGTTCATATCTTAACCTAACCTAACATTCGCACTTGTATCTCAAAACGCTCTATTAGACTGTTTCGTTCACAATTACAATATTTGCATGACCTCACAGTTTTTCACCAACTTATTACAGTACAGAACGCTGTCTCTCGCTAAATGACATCATTCTTTAAGGTTTCACGATGCTTGCATGCGCTTTAACGAGAATATCACAACATAGCAGTTTCGCACTTGTAACGGTACAACACGCAGTATTTGGCTTGTTGCCGTTTTGTGAGCTTTCACAACATTTTACCTATCGCAGTTTCGTACTCGCAATAAAACAACACTATTTCGTTAGATGACGTCGTTTTTGGTGGTTTCACAACGCTACCTAGCTTAAACTAACATAACTCAACCTAATATAACCTTCGCACTTCTCTCGTTAGAAAACGTTTTACTCGCTACTTTACATTGCTTTCTACAACATTACGACGATTTCAAGCGCTTTCACATTAGATATCGCAGTTCCCAACTTGTAAAGGTGAAAAACACTGCATCACACTAAGTGACATTGTTTAATGCGGTTTTACGACGGTTCATACCTTAACTTAACGAAACCTAACCTAACCTAACCTAACCTTATCTAACCTAACCTAACCTAACCTAACCTAACCTTACCTAACCTAACCTAACCTAACCCAACCCAACCTAACCTAACGTAACCTAACCTAAACTAACCTAACCCAACCTAACGTCACCTAACCTAACCTAACCTAACCCAACCTAACCCAACCCAACCCAACCTAACCTAACCTAAGCTAACCTAACCAAACCTAACCTAACCTAACCTAACGTAACCCAACCTAACCTAACCTATTCTAACGTAACCTAACCTTACCTGACCTAACCTAACCTAACTTAACCTAACCTAACCTAACATAACCTAACGTAACCTAATCTAACCTAACCTAACGTAACCTAACCTAACCTAACCCAACCTAACCCAACCCAACCCAACCCAACAACACCCAACCCAACGTAACCTAACCTAACCTAGCCTTACCTAACCTAACCAAATTATCCTTACCTAACCTAACCTAACCTAACGTAACCTAACCTAACCTAACCTAACCCAACCAAACCTAACCTAACCTAACCTAACCCAACTCAACCCAACCTAACCTAATCTAACCTAACCTAACCCACCCTAACCAAACCTAACCTAACCTAACCTAACCTAACGACGGTTGCAAGCGCTTTCACATTAGATATCGCAGTTCCCGACTTGTAATGGTGAAAAACACTAAGTGACATTGTTTACAGCGGTTTTACGACGGTTCATATCTTAACCTAACCTAACATTCGCACTTGTATCTAAAAACGCTCTATTACACTGTTTCGTTCACAATTACGATATTTGCATAACCTCACAGTTTTTCACCAACTTATTGCAGTACAGAACGCTGTATCTCGCTAAATGACATTGTTCTTTAAGGTTTCACGATGCTTGCATGCGCTTTAACGAGAATATCACAACATAGCAGTTTCGCACTTGTAACGGTACAACACGCAGTATTTGGCTTGTTCATGCCGTTTTGTGAGCTTTCACAACATTTTACCTATCGCAGTTTCGTACTCGCAATAAAACAACACTATCTCGTTAGATGACGTCGTTTTTGGTGGTTTCACGACGCTACCTAGCTTAAACTAAAATAACACAACCTAATATAACCTTCGCACTTCTATCGTTAGAAAACGTTTTACTCGCTACATTACAATGCTCTCTACAACATTACGACAGTTTCATGCGCTTTCACAATAGATATCACAGTTCCCGACTTGTGATGGTGAAAAACACTGCATCTCACTTAGTGACATTGTTTCATGCGGTTTTACGACGGTTCATAACTTAACCTAACCTAACGTTCGCACTTGTATCTAAAAACGCTCTATCACACTGTTTCGTTCACATTTAAGATATTTGCATGACCTCACAGTTTTTCTCCAACTTATTACAGTACAGAACGCTGTATATCGCTAAATGACTGCATTCTTTAGGGTTTCACGATGCTTGCATGCGCTTTAACGAGAATATCACAACATAGCAGTTTCGCACTTGTAACGGTGCAACACGCAGTATTTGGCTTGTTCATGCCGTTTTGTGTGCTTTCACAACATTTCACCTATTGCAGTTTCGTACATGAAATAAAACAATTATATCTCGTTAGATGTCGTCCTTTTTGGTGGTTTCACGACGCTACCTAGCTTAAACTAACATAATTCAACCTAACATAACCTTCACAATTCTATCGTTAGAAAAGGTTTTATTCGCTACTTTACAATGTTTTCTACAAGATTACGACGGTTTCATGCGCTTTCACATTACATATCGCAGTTCCCGACTTGTAATGGTGAAAAACACTGCATCTCACAAAGTGACAGTGTTTATATCGGTTTTACGACGGTTCAGATCTTAACCTAACCTAACATTCGCACTTGTACCTCAAAACGCTCTATTAGACTGTTTCGTTCACAATTACGATATTTGCATGACCTCACAGTTTTTCACCAGCTTATTACAGTACAGAACGCTGTCTCTCGCTAAATGACATCATTCTTTAAGGTTTCACGATGCTTGCATGCGCTTTAACGAGAATATCACAACATAGCAGTTTCGCACTTGTAACGGTACAACACGCAGTATTTGGCTTGTTCTTGCCGTTTTGTGAGCTTTCACAACATTTTACCTATCGCAGTTTCGTACTCGCAATAAAACAACACTATTTCGTTAGATGACGTCGTTTTTGGTGGTTTCACAACGCTACCTAGCTTAAACTAACATAACTCAACCTAATATAACCTTCGCACTTCTATCGTTAGAAAGCGTTTTACTCGCTACTTTACATTGCTTTCTACAACATTACGACGATTTCAAGCGCTTTCGCATTAGATATCGCAGTTCCCAACATGTAAAGGTGAAAAACACTGGATCACACTAAGTGACATTGTTTAATGCGGTTTTACGACGGTTCATACCTTAACCTACCGTAACCTAACCTACCGTAACCTAACCTAACCTTACCTAACCTAACCTAACCTAACCCAACCCAACCCAACCCAACCCAACTCAACCTAACCTAACCTAACCCAACCCAACCCAACCCAACCCAACCTAACCTAACCTAACCTAACCTAACCCAACCCAACCCAACCCAACCCAACCTTACCTAACCTAACCTAACCTAACCCAACCCAACCTAACCTAACCTAACCTAACCTAAACTAACCTAACCCAACCTAACCTAACCTAACCTAACCTAACCCAACCTAACCCGACCCAACCCAACCTAACCTAACATAACCTAACCTAACCTAACCTAACCTAACCCAACCTAACCTAACTCAACCTATCCTAACCCAACTGAACCCAACCTAACCTAATCTGACCTAACCTAACCTAACCTAACCAAACCTAACCTAACCTAACCTAACCTAACGACGGTTGCAAGCGCTTTCACATTAGATATCGCAGTTCCCGACTTGTAATGGTGAAAAACACTAAGTGACATTGTTTAATGCGGTTTTACGACGGTTCATATCTTAACCTAACCTAACATTCGCACTTGTATCTAAAGACGCTCTATTACACTGTTTCGATCACAATTACGATATTTGCATAACCTCACAGTTTTTCACCAACTTATTGCAGTACAAAACGCTGTATCTCGCTAAATGACATTGTTCTTTAAGGTTTCACGATGCTTGCATGCGCTTTAACGAGAATATCACAACATAGCAGTTTCGCACTTGTAACGGTACAACACGCAGTATTTGGCTTGTGCATGCCGTTTTGTGTGCTTTCACAACATTTCACCTATCGTAGTTTCGTACTCGCAATAAAACAACACTATCTCGTTAGATGACATCGTTTTTGGTGGTTTCACGACGCTACCTAGCTCAAACTAACCTAACCTTCACAATTATATCGTTAGAAAACGTTTTATTTGCTACTTTACAATGTTTTCTACAAGATTACGATGGTTTCATGCGCTTTCACATTAGATATCGCAGTTTCCGACTTGTAATGGTGAAAAACACTGCATCTCACAAAGTGACAGTGTTTAATGCGGTTTTACGACGGTTCATATCTTAACCTAACCTAACATTCGCACTTGTATCTCAAAACGCTCTATTAGACTGTTTCGTTCACAATTACGATATTTGCATGACCTCACAGTTTTTTACCAACTTATTACAGTACAGAACGCTGTCTCTCGCTAAATGACATCATTCTTTAAGGTTTCACGATGCTTGCATGCGCTTTAACGAGAATATCACAACATAGCAGTTTCGCACTTGTAACGGTACAACACGCAGTATTTGGCTTGTTCTTGCCGTTTTGTGTGCTTTCAAAACATTTCACCTATCGCAGTTTCGTACTCGCAATAAAACAACAATATCTCGTTAGATGACGTCGTTTTTGGTGGTTTCACGACGCTTCCTAGCTTAAACTAACATAACTCAACCTAACATAATCTTCGCACTTCTATCGTTAGAAAACGTTTTACTCGCTACTTTACATTGCTTTCTACAACATTACGACGGTTTCAAGCGCTTTCACATTAGATATCGCAGTTCCCAACTTGTAAAGGTGAAAAACACTGCATCTCGTTAAGTGACATTGTTTAATGCGGTTTTACGACGGTTCATACCTTAACCTAACGTAACCTAACCTAACTTAACCTAACCTTACCTAACCTAACCTAACCTAACCCAACTCTACCTAACATAACCTAACCTAACCTAACCTAAACTAACCTAACCCAACCTAACGTAACCTAACCTAACCTAACCTAACCCAACCTAACCTAACCCAACCCAACCTAACCTAACCTAAGCTAACCTAACCTAACCTAACCAAACCTAACCTAACCTAACGTAACCCAACCTAACCTAACCTATTCTAACGTAACCTAACCTTACCTGACCTAACCTAACCTAACGTAACCTAACCTAACCTAACATAACCTAACGTAACCTAACCTAACCTAACGTAACCTAACCTAACCTAACCCAACCTAACCCAACCCAACTCAACCCAACAACACCCAACCCAACCTAACCTAACCTAACCTAACCTTACCTAACCTAACCAAATTATCCTTACCTAACCTAACCTAACCTAACGTAACCTAACCTAACCTAACCTAACGTAACCTAACCTAACCTAACGTAACCTAACCTAACCTAACCTAACCTAACCCAACCTAACTTAACCTAACCTAACCTAACCCAACTCAACCCAACCTAACCTAATCTAACCTAACCTAACCCACCCTAACCAAACCTAACCTAACCTAACCTAACCTAACCTAACCTAACGACGGTTGCAAGCGCTTTCACATTAGATATCGCAGTTCCCGACTTGTAATGGTGAAAAACACTAAGTGACATTGTTTAAAGCGGCTTTACGACGGTTCATATCTTAACCTAACCTAACATTCACACTTGTATCTAAAAACGCTCTATTACACTGTTTCGTTCACAATTACGATATTTGCATAACCTCACAGTTTTTCACCAACTTATTGCAGTACAGAACGCTGTATCTCGCTAAATGACATTGTTCTTTAAGGTTTCACGATGCTTGCATGCGCTTTAACGAGAATTTCACAACATAGCAGTTTCGCACTTGTAACGGTACAACACGCAGTATTTGGCTTGTTCATGCCATTTTGTGTGCTTTCACAATATTTCACCTATCGCAGTTTCGTACTCGCAATAAAACAACACTATCTCGTTAGATGACATCGTTTTTGGTGGTTTCACGACGCTACCTAGCTCAAACTAACCTAACCTTCGCACTTCTATCGTTAGAAAACGTTTTAATCGCTACTTTACAATGTTTTCTACAAGATTACGACGGTTTCATGCGCTTTCACATTAGATATCGCAGTTCCCGACTTGTAATGGTGAAAAACACAGCATCTCACTAAGTGACATTGTTTAATGCGGTTTTAGCGCGGTTCATATCTTAACCTAACCTTACCTAACCTAACCTAATTTAACCTAACCTAACCTTACCTAACCCAACCTAACCTAACCTCACCTAACCAAACCTTACCTAACATAACCTAACCTAACCTAACTTAACCTAACCTAACCAAACCTAACCTAACCTAACCTAACGACGTTTGCAAGCGCTTTCACATTAGATATCGCAGTTCCCGACTTGTAATAGCGAAAACACTGCATCTGACTAAGTGACATTGTTTAATGCGGTTTTACGAAGGTTCATATCTTAACCTAACCTAACATTCGCACTTGTATTGAAAAACGCTCTATTACACTGTTTCGTTCACAATTACGATATTTGCATAACCTCACAGTTTTTCACCAACTTATTACAGTACAGAACGCTGTCTCTCGCTAAATGACATCATTCTTTAAGGTTTCACGATGCTTGCATGCGCTTTAACGAGAATATCACAACATAGCAGTTTCGCACTTGCAACGGTACAACACGCAGTATTTGGCTCATTCATGCCGTTTTGTGAGCTTTCACAACATTTTACCTATCGCAGTTTCGTACTCGCAATAAAACAACACTATCTCGTTAGATGACGTCGTTTTTGGTGGTTTCACGACGCTACCTAGCTTAAACTAACATAACTCAACCTAATATAACCATCGCACTTCTATCGTTAGAAAACGTTTTACTCGCTACTTTACAATGCTCTCTACAACATTACGACAGTTTCATGCGCTTTCACAATAGATATCACAGTTCCCGACTTGAAATGGTGAAAAACACTGCATCTCACTTAGTGACATTGTTTCATGCGGTTTTACGACGGTTCATAACTTAACCTAATCTAACGTTCGCACTTGTATCTAAAAACGCTCTATCACACTGTTTCGTTCACATTTAGGATATTTGCATGACCTCACAGTTTTTCTCCAACTTATTACAGTACAGAACGCTGTATATCGCTAAACCACATCATTCTTTAAGGTTTCACGATGCTTGCATGCGCTTTAACGAGAATATCACAACATAGCAGTTTCGCACTTGTAACGGTACAACACGCAGTATTTGGCTTGTTCATGCCGTTTTGTGAGCTTTCACAACATTTTACCTATCGCAGTTTTGTACTCGCAATAAAACAACACTATTTCGTTAGATGACGTCGTTTTTGGTGGTTTCACGACGCTACCTAGCTTAAACTAACATAACTCAACCTAATATAACCTTCGCACTTCTATCGTTAGAAAACGTTTTACTCGCTACTTTACATTGCTTTCTACAACATTACGACGATTTCAAGTGCTTTCACATTAGATATCGCAGTTCCCAACTTGTAAAGGTGAAAAACACTGCATCACACTAAGTGACATTGTTTAATGCGGTTTAGGACGGTTCATACCTTAACCTACCGTAACCTAACCTAACCTTACCTAACCTAACCTAACCTTACCTAACCTAACCTAACCTAACCTAACCTAACCTAACCCAACTCAACCCAACCTAACCTAATTTAACCTAACCTAACCTAACCTAACCAAACCTAACGTAGCCTAACCTAACCTAACCTAACCTAACGACGATTGCAAGCGCTTTCACATTAGATATCGCAGTTCCCGACTTGTAATAGTGAAAAACACTGACATTGTTTAATGCGGTTTTACGACGGTTCATATCTTGAGCTAACCTAATATTCGCAATTGTATCTAAAAACGCTCTATTACACTGTTTCGTTCACAATTACGATATTTGCATAACCTCACAGTTTTTCACCAACTTATTGCAGTACAGAACGCCGTATCTCGCTAAATGACATTGTTCTTTAAGGTTTCACGATGCTTGCATGCGCTTTAACGAGAATATCACAACATAGCAGTTTCGCACTTGTAACGGTACAACACGCAGTATTTGGCTTGTTCATGCCGTTTTGTGAGCTTTCACAACATTTTACCTATCGCAGTTTCGTACTCGCAATAAAACAACACTATCTCGTTAGATGACGTCGTTTTTGGTGGTTTCACGACGCTACCTAGCTTGCACTAACATAACTCAACCTAATATAACCATCGCACTTCTATCGTTAGAAAACGTTTTACTCGCTACTTTACATTGCTTTCTACAACATTACGACGATTTCAAGTGCTTTCACATTAGATATCGCAGTTCCCAACTTGTAAAGGTGAAAAACACTGCATCACACTAAGTGACATTGTTTAATGCGGTTTAGGACGGTTCATACCTTAACCTACTGTAACCTAACCTAACCTAACCTAACCTAACCTAACCTAACCTAACCTTACCTAACCTAACCTACCCTAACCTAACCTAACCCAACTCAACCCAACCTAACCTAATTTAACCTAACCTAACCTAACCTAACGACGGTTGCAAGCGCTTTCACATTAGATATCGCAGTTCCCGACTTGTAATGGTGAAAAACACTAAGTGACATTGTTTAATGCGGTTTTACGACGGTTCATATCTTGAGCTAACCTAATATTCGCAATTGTATCTAAAAACGCTCTATTACACTGTTTCGTTCACAATTACGATATTTGCATAACCTCACAGTTTTTCACCAACTTATTGCAGTACAGAACGCTGTATCTCGCTAAATGACATCATTCTTTAAGGTTTCACGATGCTTGCATGCGCTTTAACGAGAATATCACAACATAGCAGTTTCGCACTTGCAACGGTACAACACGCAGTATTTGGCTTGTTCATGCCGTTTTGTGAGCTTTCACAACATTTTACCTATCGCAGTTTCGTACTCGCAATAAAACAACACTATCTCGTTAGATGACGTCGTTTTTGGTGGTTTCACGACGCTACCTAGCTTAAACTAACATAACTCAACCTAATATAACCATCGCACTTCTATCGTTAGAAAACGTTTTACTCGCTACTTTACAATGCTCTCTACAACATGACGACAGTTTCATGCGCTTTCACAATAGATATCACAGTTCCCGACTTGTAATGGTGAAAAACACTGCATCTCACTTAGTGACATTGTTTCATGCGGTTTTACGACGGTTCATACCTTAACCTAACCTAACGTTCGCACTTGTATCTAAAAACGCTCTATCACACTGTTTCGTTCACATTTAAGATATTTGCATGACCTCACAGTTTTTCTCCAACTTATTACAGTACAGAACGCTGTATATCGCTAAATTACATCATTCTTTAAGGTTTCACGATGCTTGCATGCGCTTTAACGAGAATATCACAACATAGCAGTTTCGCACTTGTAACGGTGCAACACGCAGTATTTGGCTTGTTCATGCCGTTTTGTGTGCTTTCACAACATTTCACCTATGGCAGTTTCGTACATGAAATAAAACAATTATATCTCGTTAGATGTCGTCCTTTTTGGTGGTTTCACGACGCTACCTAGCTTAAACTAACATAACTCAACCTAATATAACCATCGCACTTCTATCGTTAGAAAACGTTTTACTCGCTACTTTACAATGCTCCCTACAACATTACGACAGTTTCATGCGCTTTCACAATAGATATCACAGTTCCCGACTTGTAATGGTGAAAAACACTGCATCTCACTTAGTGACATTGTTTCATGCGGTTTTACGACGGTTCATAACTTAACCTAATCTAACGTTCGCACTTGTATCTAAAAACGCTCTATCACACTGTTTCGTTCACATTTAAGATATTTGCATGACCTCACAGTTTTTCTCCAACTTATTACAGTACAGAACGCTGTATATCCCTAAATGACATCATTCTTTAAGGTTTCACGATGCTTGCATGCGCTTTAACGAGAATATCACAACATAGCAGTTTCGCACTTGTAACGGTGCAACACGCAGTATTTGGCTTGTTCATGCCGTTTTGTGTGCTTTCACAACATTTCACCTATTGCAGTTTCGTACATGAAATAAAACAATTATATCTCGTTAGATGTCGTCCTTTTTGGTGGTTTCACGACGCTACCTAGCTTAAACTAACATAATTCAACCTAACATAACCTTCACAATTCTATCGTTAGAAAACGTTTTATTCGCTACTTTACAATGTTTTCTACAAGATTACGATGGTTATGCGCTTTCACATTAGATATCGCAGTTCCCGACTTGTAATGGTGAAAAACACAGCATCTCACTAGGTGACATTGTTTATAGCGGTTTTAGCGCGGTTCATATCTTAACCTAACCTAACCTAACCTAATTTAACCTAACCTAACCTTACCTAACCCAACCTAACCTAACCTAACCTAACCAAACCTTACCTAACATAACCTAACTTAACCTATCCTAACCTAACCAAACCAAACCTAACCTAACCTAACCTAACCTAACCTAACCTAACGACGTTTGCAAGCGCTTTCACATTAGATATCGCAGTTCCCGACTTGTAATAGTGAAAACACTGCATCTCACTAAGTGACATTGTTTAATGCGGTTTTACGACGGTTCATATCTTAACCTAACCTAACATTCGCACTTGTATTGAAAAACGCTCTATTACACTGTTTCGTTCACAATTACGATATTTGCATAACCTCACAGTTTTTCACCAACTTATTGCAGTACAGAACGCTGTATCTCGCTAAATGACATCGTTCTTTAAGGTTTCACGATGCTTGCATGCGCTTTAACGAGAATATCACATTATAGCAGTTTCGCACTTGTAACGGTACAACACGCAGTATCTGGCTTGTTCATGCCGTTTTGTGTGCTTTCACAACATTTCACCTATCGCAGTTTCGTACATGCAATAAAACAACACTATTTCGTTAGATGACGTCGTTTTTGGTTAAGCTACCTAGCTTAAACTAACATAACTCAACCTAATATAACCTTCGCACTTCTATCGTTAGAAAACATTTTACTCGCTACTTTACATTGCTTTCTACAACATTACGACGATTTCAAGGGCTTTCACATTAGATATCGCAGTTCCCAACTTGTAAAGGTGAAAAACACTGCATCACACTAAGTGACATTGTTTAATGCGGTTTAGGACGGTTCATACCTTAACCTACCGTAACCTAACCTAACCTAACCTAACCTTACCTAACCTAACCTAACCTAACCCAACCCAACCCAACCCAACCCAACTCAACCTAACCTAACCTAACCTAACCCAACCCAACCCAACCCAACCCAACCCAACCCAACCCAACCTAACCTAACCTAACCTAACCTAACCTAAACTAACCTAAACTAACCTAACCCAACCTAACCTAACCTAACCTAACCTAACCCAACCTAACCCGACCCAACCCAACCTAACCTAACCTAAGCTAACCTAACCTAACCTAACCAAACCTAACCTAACCTAACCTAACCTAACCTAACCTAACCTAACCTAACCTAACCCAACCTAACCTAACCTAACCTAACCTAACCCAACTCAACCCAACCTAACCTAATTTAACCTAACCTAACCTAACCAAACCTAACCTAACCTAACCTAACCTAACCTAACCTAACGACGGTTGCAAGCGCTTTCACATTAGATATCGCAGTTCCGGACTTGTAATGGTGAAAAACACTGCATCTCACAAAGTGACCGTGTTTATATCGGTTTGACGACGGTTCAGATCTTAACCTAACCTAACATTCGCACTTGTACCTCAAAACGCTCTATTAGACTGTTTCGTTCACAATTACGATATTTGCATGACCTCACAGTTTTTCACCAACTTATTACAGTACAGAACGCTGTCTCTCGCTAAATGACATCATTCTTTAAGGTTTCACGATGCTTGCATGCGCTTTAACGAGAATATCACAACATAGCAGTTTCGCACTTGTAACGGTACAACACGCAGTATTTGGCTTGTTCTTGCCGTTTTGTGAGCTTTCACAACATTTTACCTATCGCAGTTTCGTACTCGCAATAAAACAACACTATTTCGTTAGATGACGTCGTTTTTGGTGGTTTCACGACGCTACCTAGCTTAAACTAACATACCTCAACCTAATATAACCTTCGCACTTCTATCGTTAGAAAGCATTTTACTCGCTACTTTACATTGCTTTCTACAACATTACGACGATTTCAAGCGCTTTCGCATTAGATATCGCAGTTCCCAACATGTAAAGGTGAAAAACACTGGATCACACTAAGTGACATTGTTTAATGCGGTTTTACGACGGTTCATACCTTAACCTACCGTAACCTAACCTACCGTAACCTAACCTAACCTTACCTAACCTAACCTAACCTAACCCAACCCAACCCAACCCAACCCAACCCAACTCAACCTAACCTAACCTAACCCAACCCAACCCAACCCAACCCAACCTAACCTAACCTAACCTAACCTAACCTAACCCAACCCAACCCAACCCAACCCAACCTTACCTAACCTAACCTAACCCAACCCAACCCAACCTAACCTAACCTAACCTAACCTAACCTAAACTAACCTAACCCAACCTAACCTAACCTAACCTAACCTAACCTAACCCAACCTAACCCGACCCAACCCAACCTAACCTAACCTAACCTAACCCAACCTAACCTAACTCAACCTAACCTAACCCAACTCAACCCAACCTAACCTAATCTGACCTAACCTAACCTAACCTAACCAAACCTAACCTAACCTAACCTAACCTAACCTAACGACGGTTGCAAGCGCTTTCACATTAGATATCGCAGTTCCCGACTTGTAATGGTGAAAAACACTAAGTGACATTGTTTAATGCGGTTTTACGACGGTTCATATCTTAACCTAACCTAACATTCGCAATTGTATCTAAAAGTGCTCTATTACACTGTTTCGTTCACAATTACGATATTTGCATAACCTCACAGTTTTTCACCAACTTATTGCAGTACAGAACGCTGTATCTCGCTAAATGACATTGTTCTTTAAGGTTTCACGATGCTTGCATGCGCTTTAACGAGAATATCACAACATAGCAGTTTCGCAATTGTAACGGTACAACACGCAGTATTTGGCTTGTGCATGCCGTTTTGTGTGCTTTCACATTTCACCTATCGCAGTTTCGTACTCGCAATAAAACAACACTATCTCGTTAGATGACGTCGTTTTTGGTGGTTTCACGACGCTACCTAGCTTAAACTAACATAACTCAACCTAACATAATCTTCGCACTTCTATCAATAGAAAACGTTTTACTCGCTACTTTACATTGCTTTCTACAACATTACGACGGTTTCAAGCGCTTTCACATTAGATATCGCAGTTCCCAACTTGTAAAGATGAAAAACACTGCATCTCACTAAGTGACATTGTTTAATGCGGTTTTACGACGGTTCATACCTTAACCTAACGTAACCTAACCTAACCTAACCTAACCTTACCTAACCTAACCTAACCTAACCCAACCCAACCTAACCTAACCTAATCTAACCTAAACTAACCTAACCCAACCTAACGTAACCTAACCTAACCTAACCTAACCCAACCTAACCTAACCTAACATAACCCAACTCAACCCAACCTAACCTAATCTAACCTAACCTAACCTAACCTAACCAAACCTAACCTAACCTAACCTAACCTAACCTAACGACGGTTGCAAGCGCTTTCACATTAGATATCCCAGTTCCCGACTTGTAATAGTGAAAAACACTAAGTGACATTGTTTAATGCGGTTTTACGACGGTTCATATCTTAACCTAACCTAACATTCGCACTTGTATCTAAAAACGCTCTATTACACTGTTTCGATCACAATTACGATATTTGCATAACCTCACAGTTTTTCACCAACTTATTGCAGTACAGAACGCTGTATCTCGCTAAATGACATTGTTCTTTAAGGTTTCACGATGCTTGCATGCGCTTTAACGAGAATATCACAACATAGCAGTTTCGCACTTGTAACGGTACAACACGCAGTATTTGGCTTGTGCATGCCGTTTTGTGTGCTTTCACAACATTTCACCTATCGTAGTTTCGTACTCGCAATAAAACAACACTATCTCGTTAGATGACATCGTTTTTGGTGGTTTCACGACGCTACCTAGCTCAAACTAACCTAACCTTCACACATCTATCGTTAGAAAACGTTTTATTCGCTACTTTACAATGTTTTCTACAAGATTACGATGGTTTCATGCGCTTTCACATTAGATATCGCAGTTCCCGACTTGTAATGGTGAAAAACACTGCATCTCACAAAGTGACAGTGTTTAATGCGGTTTTACGACGGTTCATATCTTAACCTAACCTAACATTCGCACTTGTATCTCAAAACGCTCTATTAGACTGTTTCGTTCACAATTACGATATTTGCATGACCTCACAGTTTTTTACCAACTTATTACAGTACAGAACGCTGTCTCTCGCTAAATGACATCATTCTTTAAGGTTTCACGATGCTTGCATGCGCTTTAACGAGAATATCACAACATAGCAGTTTCGCACTTGTAACGGTACAACACGCAGTATTTGGCTTGTTCTTGCCGTTTTGTGTGCTTTCAAAACATTTCACCTATCGCAGTTTCGTACTCGCAATAAAACAACAATATCTCGTTAGATGACGTCGTTTTTGGTGGTTTCACGACGCTTCCTAGCTTAAACTAACATAACTCAACCTAACATAATCTTCGCACTTCTATCGTTAGAAAACGTTTTACTCGCTACTTTACATTGCTTTCTACAACATTACGACGGTTTCAAGCGCTTTCACATTAGATATCGCAGTTCCCAACTTGTAAAGGTGAAAAACACTGCATCTCGTTAAGTGACATTGTTTAATGCGGTTTTACGACGGTTCATACCTTAACCTAACGTAACCTAACCTAACTTAACCTAACCTTACCTAACCTAACCTAACCTAACCCAACTCTACCTAACATAACCTAACCTAACCTAACCTAAACTAACCTAACCCAACCTAACGTAACCTAACCTAACCTAACCTAACCCAACCTAACCTAACCCAACCCAACCTAACCTACCCTAAGCTAACCTAACCTAACCTAACCAAACCTAACCTAACCTAACGTAACCCAACCTAACCTAACCTATTCTAACGTAACCTAACCTTACCTGACCTAACCTAACCTAACGTAACCTAACCTAACCTAACATAACCTAACGTAACCTAACCTAACCTAACGTAACCTAACCTAACCTAACCCAACCTAACCCAACCCAACTCAACCCAACAACACCCAACCCAACCTAACCTAACCTAACCTAACCTTACCTAACCTAACCAAATTATCCTTACCTAACCTAACCTAACCTAACGTAACCTAACCTAACCTAACCTAACGTAACCTAACCTAACCTAACGTAACCTAACCTAACCTAACCTAACCTAACCCAACCTAACTTAACCTAACCTAACCTAACCCAACTCAACCCAACCTAACCTAATCTAACCTAACCTAACCCACCCTAACCAAACCTAACCTAACCTAACCTAACCTAACCTAACGACGGTTGCAAGCGCTTTCACATTAGATATCGCAGTTCCCGACTTGTAATGGTGAAAAACACTAAGTGACATTGTTTAAAGCGGCTTTACGACGGTTCATATCTTAACCTAACCTAACATTCACACTTGTATCTAAAAACGCTCTATTACACTGTTTCGTTCACAATTACGATATTTGCATAACCTCACAGTTTTTCACCAACTTATTGCAGTACAGAACGCTGTATCTCGCTAAATGACATTGTTCTTTAAGGTTTCACGATGCTTGCATGCGCTTTAACGAGAATTCCACAACATAGCAGTTTCGCACTTGTAACGGTACAACACGCAGTATTTGGCTTGTTCATGCCATTTTGTGTGCTTTCACAATATTTCACCTATCGCAGTTTCGTACTCGCAATAAAACAACACTATCTCGTTAGATGACATCGTTTTTGGTGGTTTCACGACGCTACCTAGCTCAAACTAACCTAACCTTCGCACTTCTATCGTTAGAAAACGTTTTAATCGCTACTTTACAATGTTTTCTACAAGATTACGACGGTTTCATGCGCTTTCACATTAGATATCGCAGTTCCCGACTTGTAATGGTGAAAAACACAGCATCTCACTAAGTGACATTGTTTAATGCGGTTTTAGCGCGGTTCATATCTTAACCTAACCTTACCTAACCTAACCTAATTTAACCTAACCTAACCTTACCTAACCCAACCTAACCTAACCTCACCTAACCAAACCTTACCTAACATAACCTAACCTAACCTAACTTAACCTAACCTAACCAAACCTAACCTAACCTAACCTAACGACGTTTGCAAGCGCTTTCACATTAGATATCGCAGTTCCCGACTTGTAATAGTGAAAACACTGCATCTGACTAAGTGACATTGTTTAATGCGGTTTTACGAAGGTTCATATCTTAACCTAACCTAACATTCGCACTTGTATTGAAAAACGCTCTATTACACTGTTTCGTTCACAATTACGATATTTGCATAACCTCACAGTTTTTCACCAACTTATTACAGTACAGAACGCTGTCTCTCGCTAAATGACATCATTCTTTAAGGTTTCACGATGCTTGCATGCGCTTTAACGAGAATATCACAACATAGCAGTTTCGCACTTGCAACGGTACAACACGCAGTATTTGGCTCATTCATGCCGTTTTGTGAGCTTTCACAACATTTTACCTATCGCAGTTTCGTACTCGCAATAAAACAACACTATCTCGTTAGATGACGTCGTTTTTGGTGGTTTCACGACGCTACCTAGCTTAAACTAACATAACTCAACCTAATATAACCATCGCACTTCTATCGTTAGAAAACGTTTTACTCGCTACTTTACAATGCTCTCTACAACATTACGACAGTTTCATGCGCTTTCACAATAGATATCACAGTTCCCGACTTGAAATGGTGAAAAACACTGCATCTCACTTAGTGACATTGTTTCATGCGGTTTTACGACGGTTCATAACTTAACCTAATCTAACGTTCGCACTTGTATCTAAAAACGCTCTATCACACTGTTTCGTTCACATTTAGGATATTTGCATGACCTCACAGTTTTTCTCCAACTTATTACAGTACAGAACGCTGTATATCGCTAAACCACATCATTCTTTAAGGTTTCACGATGCTTGCATGCGCTTTAACGAGAATATCACAACATAGCAGTTTCGCACTTGTAACGGTACAACACGCAGTATTTGGCTTGTTCATGCCGTTTTGTGAGCTTTCACAACATTTTACCTATCGCAGTTTTGTACTCGCAATAAAACAACACTATTTCGTTAGATGACGTCGTTTTTGGTGGTTTCACGACGCTACCTAGCTTAAACTAACATAACTCAACCTAATATAACCTTCGCACTTCTATCGTTAGAAAACGTTTTACTCGCTACTTTACATTGCTTTCTACAACATTACGACGATTTCAAGTGCTTTCACATTAGATATCGCAGTTCCCAACTTGTAAAGGTGAAAAACACTGCATCACACTAAGTGACATTGTTTAATGCGGTTTAGGACGGTTCATACCTTAACCTACCGTAACCTAACCTAACCTTACCTAACCTAACCTAACCTTACCTAACCTAACCTAACCTAACCTAACCTAACCCAACTCAACCCAACCTAACCTAATTTAACCTAACCTAACCTAACCTAACCAAACCTAACCTAGCCTAACCTAACCTAACCTAACCTAATGACGATTGCAAGCGCTTTCACATTAGATATCGCAGTTCCCGACTTGTAATAGTGAAAAACACTGACATTGTTTAATGCGGTTTTACGACGGTTCATATCTTGAGCTAACCTAATATTCGCAATTGTATCTAAAAACGCTCTATTACACTGTTTCGTTCACAATTACGATATTTGCATAACCTCACAGTTTTTCACCAACTTATTGCAGTACAGAACGCTGTATCTCGCTAAATGACATTGTTCTTTAAGGTTTCACGATGCTTGCATGCGCTTTAACGAGAATATCACAACATAGCAGTTTCGCACTTGTAACGGTACAACACGCAGTATTTGGCTTGTTCATGCCGTTTTGTGAGCTTTCACAACATTTTACCTATCGCAGTTTCGTACTCGCAATAAAACAACACTATCTCGTTAGATGACGTCGTTTTTGGTGGTTTCACGACGCTACCTAGCTTGCACTAACATAACTCAACCTAATATAACCATCGCACTTCTATCGTTAGAAAACGTTTTACTCGCTACTTTACATTGCTTTCTACAACATTACGACGATTTCAAGTGCTTTCACATTAGATATCGCAGTTCCCAACTTGTAAAGGTGAAAAACACTGCATCACACTAAGTGACATTGTTTAATGCGGTTTAGGACGGTTCATACCTTAACCTACTGTAACCTAACCTAACCTAACCTAACCTAACCTAACCTAACCTTACCTAACCTAACCTACCCTAACCTAACCTAACCCAACTCAACCCAACCTAACCTAATTTAACCTAACCTAACCTAACCTAACCAAACCTAACCAAACCTAACCTAACCTAACCTAACCTAACGACGGTTGCAAGCGCTTTCACATTAGATATCGCAGTTCCCGACTTGTAATGGTGAAAAACACTAAGTGACATTGTTTAATGCGGTTTTACGACGGTTCATATCTTGAGCTAACCTAATATTCGCAATTGTATCTAAAAACGCTCTATTACACTGTTTCGTTCACAATTACGATATTTGCATAACCTCACAGTTTTTCACCAACTTATTGCAGTACAGAACGCTGTATCTCGCTAAATGACATCATTCTTTAAGGTTTCACGATGCTTGCATGCGCTTTAACGAGAATATCACAACATAGCAGTTTCGCACTTGCAACGGTACAACACGCAGTATTTGGCTTGTTCATGCCGTTTTGTGAGCTTTCACAACATTTTACCTATCGCAGTTTCGTACTCGCAATAAAACAACACTATCTCGTTAGATGACGTCGTTTTTGGTGGTTTCACGACGCTACCTAGCTTAAACTAACATAACTCAACCTAATATAACCATCGCACTTCTATCGTTAGAAAACGTTTTACTCGCTACTTTACAATGCTCTCTACAACATGACGACAGTTTCATGCGCTTTCACAATAGATATCACAGTTCCCGACTTGTAATGGTGAAAAACACTGCATCTCACTTAGTGACATTGTTTCATGCGGTTTTACGACGGTTCATACCTTAACCTAACCTAACGTTCGCACTTGTATCTAAAAACGCTCTATCACACTGTTTCGTTCACATTTAAGATATTTGCATGACCTCACAGTTTTTCTCCAACTTATTACAGTACAGAACGCTGTATATCGCTAAATTACATCATTCTTTAAGGTTTCACGATGCTTGCATGCGCTTTAACGAGAATATCACAACATAGCAGTTTCGCACTTGTAACGGTGCAACACGCAGTATTTGGCTTGTTCATGCCGTTTTGTGTGCTTTCACAACATTTCACCTATGGCAGTTTCGTACATGAAATAAAACAATTATATCTCGTTAGATGTCGTCCTTTTTGGTGGTTTCACGACGCTACCTAGCTTAAACTAACATAACTCAACCTAATATAACCATCGCACTTCTATCGTTAGAAAACGTTTTACTCGCTACTTTACAATGCTCTCTACAACATTACGACAGTTTCATGCGCTTTCACAATAGATATCACAGTTCCCGACTTGTAATGGTGAAAAACACTGCATCTCACTTAGTGACATTGTTTCATGCGGTTTTACGACGGTTCATAACTTAACCTAATCTAACGTTCGCACTTGTATCTAAAAACGCTCTATCACACTGTTTCGTTCACATTTAAGATATTTGCATGACCTCACAGTTTTTCTCCAACTTATTACAGTACAGAACGCTGTATATCCCTAAATGACATCATTCTTTAAGGTTTCACGATGCTTGCATGCGCTTTAACGAGAATATCACAACATAGCAGTTTCGCACTTGTAACGGTGCAACACGCAGTATTTGGCTTGTTCATGCCGTTTTGTGTGCTTTCACAACATTTCACCTATTGCAGTTTCGTACATGAAATAAAACAATTATATCTCGTTAGATGTCGTCCTTTTTGGTGGTTTCACGACGCTACCTAGCTTAAACTAACATAATTCAACCTAACATAACCTTCACAATTCTATCGTTAGAAAACGTTTTATTCGCTACTTTACAATGTTTTCTACAAGATTACGATGGTTATGCGCTTTCACATTAGATATCGCAGTTCCCGACTTGTAATGGTGAAAAACACAGCATCTCACTAGGTGACATTGTTTATAGCGGTTTTAGCGCGGTTCATATCTTAACCTAACCTAACCTAACCTAATTTAACCTAACCTAACCTTACCTAACCCAACCTAACCTAACCTAACCTAACCAAACCTTACCTAACATAACCTAACTTAACCTATCCTAACCTAACCAAACCAAACCTAACCTAACCTAACCTAACCTAACCTAACCTAACGACGTTTGCAAGCGCTTTCACATTAGATATCGCAGTTCCCGACTTGTAATAGTGAAAACACTGCATCTCACTAAGTGACATTGTTTAATGCGGTTTTACGACGGTTCATATCTTAACCTAACCTAACATTCGCACTTGTATTGAAAAACGCTCTATTACACTGTTTCGTTCACAATTACGATATTTGCATAACCTCACAGTTTTTCACCAACTTATTGCAGTACAGAACGCTGTATCTCGCTAAATGACATCGTTCTTTAAGGTTTCACGATGCTTGCATGCGCTTTAACGAGAATATCACATTATAGCAGTTTCGCACTTGTAACGGTACAACACGCAGTAATTGGCTTGTTCATGCCGTTTTGTGTGCTTTCACAACATTTCACCTATCGCAGTTTCGTACATGCAATAAAACAACACTATTTCGTTAGATGACGTCGTTTTTGGTTAAGCTACCTAGCTTAAACTAACATAACTCAACCTAATATAACCTTCGCACTTCTATCGTTAGAAAACGTTTTACTCGCTACTTTACATTGCTTTCTACAACATTACGACGATTTCAAGTGCTTTCACATTAGATATCGCAGTTCCCAACTTGTAAAGGTGAAAAACACTGCATCACACTAAGTGACATTGTTTAATGCGGTTTAGGACGGTTCATACCTTAACCTACCGTAACCTAACCTAACCTAACCTAACCTTACCTAACCTAACCTAACCTAACCCAACCCAACCCAACCCAACCCAACTCAACCTAACCTAACCTAACCTAACCCAACCCAACCCAACCCAACCCAACCCAACCCAACCTAACCTAACCTAACCTAACCTAACCTAAACTAACCTAAACTAACCTAACCCAACCTAACCTAACCTAACCTAACCTAACCCAACCTAACCCGACCCAACCCAACCTAACCTAACCTAAGCTAACCTAACCTAACCAAACCTAACCTAACCTAACCTAACGTAACCTAACCTAACCTAACCTAACCTAACCCAACCTAACCTAACCTAACCTAACCTAACCCAACTCAACCCAACCTAACCTAATTTAACCTAACCTAACCTAACCAAACCTAACCTAACCTAACCTAACCTAACCTAACCTAACGACGGTTGCAAGCGCTTTCACATTAGATATCGCAGTTCCGGACTTGTAATGGTGAAAAACACTGCATCTCACAAAGTGACCGTGTTTATATCGGTTTGACGACGGTTCAGATCTTAACCTAACCTAACATTCGCACTTGTACCTCAAAACGCTCTATTAGACTGTTTCGTTCACAATTACGATATTTGCATGACCTCACAGTTTTTCACCAACTTATTACAGTACAGAACGCTGTCTCTCGCTAAATGACATCATTCTTTAAGGTTTCACGATGCTTGCATGCGCTTTAACGAGAATATCACAACATAGCAGTTTCGCACTTGTAACGGTACAACACGCAGTATTTGGCTTGTTCTTGCCGTTTTGTGAGCTTTCACAACATTTTACCTATCGCAGTTTCGTACTCGCAATAAAACAACACTATTTCGTTAGATGACGTCGTTTTTGGTGGTTTCACGACGCTACCTAGCTTAAACTAACATACCTCAACCTAATATAACCTTCGCACTTCTATCGTTAGAAAGCATTTTACTCGCTACTTTACATTGCTTTCTACAACATTACGACGATTTCAAGCGCTTTCGCATTAGATATCGCAGTTCCCAACATGTAAAGGTGAAAAACACTGGATCACACTAAGTGACATTGTTTAATGCGGTTTTACGACGGTTCATACCTTAACCTACCGTAACCTAACCTACCGTAACCTAACCTAACCTTACCTAACCTAACCTAACCTAACCCAACCCAACCCAACCCAACCCAACCCAACTCAACCTAACCTAACCTAACCCAACCCAACCCAACCTAACCTAACCTAACCTAACCTAACCTAACCCAACCCAACCCAACCCAACCCAACCCAACCTTACCTAACCTAACCTAACCCAACCCAACCCAACCTAACCTAACCTAACCTAACCTAAACTAACCTAACCCAACCTAACCTAACCTAACCTAACCTAACCTAACCCAACCTAACCCGACCCAACCCAACCTAACCTAACCTAACCTAACCCAACCTAACCTAACTCAACCTAACCTAACCCAACTCAACCCAACCTAACCTAATCTGACCTAACCTAACCTAACCTAACCAAACCTAACCTAACCTAACCTAACCTAACCTAACCTAACGACGGTTGCAAGCGCTTTCACATTAGATATCGCAGTTCCCGACTTGTAATGGTGAAAAACACTAAGTGACATTGTTTAATGCGGTTTTACGACGGTTCATATCTTAACCTAACCTAACATTCGCAATTGTATCTAAAAGTGCTCTATTACACTGTTTCGTTCACAATTACGATATTTGCATAACCTCACAGTTTTTCACCAACTTATTGCAGTACAGAACGCTGTATCTCGCTAAATGACATTGTTCTTTAAGGTTTCACGATGCTTGCATGCGCTTTAACGAGAATATCACAACATAGCAGTTTCGCAATTGTAACGGTACAACACGCAGTATTTGGCTTGTGCATGCCGTTTTGTGTGCTTTCACATTTCACCTATCGCAGTTTCGTACTCGCAATAAAACAACACTATCTCGTTAGATGACGTCGTTTTTGGTGGTTTCACGACGCTACCTAGCTTAAACTAACATAACTCAACCTAACATAATCTTCGCACTTCTATCAATAGAAAACGTTTTACTCGCTACTTTACATTGCTTTCTACAACATTACGACGGTTTCAAGCGCTTTCACATTAGATATCGCAGTTCCCAACTTGTAAAGATGAAAAACACTGCATCTCACTAAGTGACATTGTTTAATGCGGTTTTACGACGGTTCATACCTTAACCTAACGTAACCTAACCTAACCTTACCTAACCTAACCTAACCCAACCCAACCTAACCTAACCTAATCTAACCTAAACTAACCTAACCCAACCTAACGTAACCTAACCTAACCTAACCTAACCCAACCTAACCTAACCTAACATAACCCAACTCAACCCAACCTAACCTAATCTAACCTAACCTAACCTAACCTAACCAAACCTAACCTAACCTAACCTAACCTAACCTAACGACGGTTGCAAGCGCTTTCACATTAGATATCCCAGTTCCCGACTTGTAATAGTGAAAAACACTAAGTGACATTCTTTAATGCGGTTTTACGACGGTTCATATCTTAACCTAACCTAACATTCGCACTTGTATCTAAAAACGCTCTATTACACTGTTTCGATCACAATTACGATATTTGCATAACCTCACAGTTTTTCACCAACTTATTGCAGTACAGAACGCTGTATCTCGCTAAATGACATTGTTCTTTAAGGTTTCACGATGCTTGCATGCGCTTTAACGAGAATATCACAACATAGCAGTTTCGCACTTGTAACGGTACAACACGCAGTATTTGGCTTGTGCATGCCGTTTTGTGTGCTTTCACAACATTTCACCTATCGTAGTTTCGTACTCGCAATAAAACAACACTATCTCGTTAGATGACATCGTTTTTGGTGGTTTCACGACGCTACCTAGCTCAAACTAACCTAACCTTCACACATCTATCGTTAGAAAACGTTTTATTCGCTACTTTACAATGCTTTCTACAAGATTACGATGGTTTCATGCGCTTTCACATTAGATATCGCAGTTCCCGACTTGTAATGGTGAAAAACACTGCATCTCACAAAGTGACAGTGTTTAATGCGGTTTTACGACGGTTCATATATTAACCTAACCTAACATTCGCACTTGTATCTCAAAACGCTCTATTAGACTGTTTCGTTCACAATTACGATATTTGCATGACCTCACAGTTTTTTACCAACTTATTACAGTACAGAACGCTGTCTCTCGCTAAATGACATCATTCTTTAAGGTTTCACGATGCTTGCATGCGCTTTAACGAGAATATCACAACATAGCAGTTTCGCACTTGTAACGGTACAACACGCAGTATTTGGCTTGTTCTTGCCGTTTTGTGAGCTTTCACTACATTTTACCTATCGCAGTTTCGTACTCGCAATAAAACAACACTATTTCGTTAGATGACGTCGTTTTTGGTGGTTTCACAACGCTACCTAGCTTAAACTAACATAACTCAACCTAATATAACCTTCGCACTTCTATCGTTAAAAAACGTTTTACTCGCTACTTTACATTGCTTTCTACAACATTACGACGGTTTCAAGCGCTTTCACATTAGATATCGCAGTTCCCAACTTGTAAGGGTGAAAAACACTGCATCTCACTAAGTGACATTGTTTAATGCGGTTTTACGACGGTTCATACCTTAACCTACCGTAACCTAACCTAACCTAACCTAACCTTACCTAACCTAACCTAACCTAACCCAACCCAACCCAACCCAACTCAACCTAACCTAACCTAACCTAACCCAACCCAACCCAACCCAACCCAACCTAACCCAACCTAACCTAACCTAACCTAACCTAAACTAACCTAAACTAACCTAACCCAACCTAACCTAACCTAACCTAACCTAACCCAACCTAACCAGACCCAAACCAACCTAACCTAACCTAACCTAACGTAACCTAACCTAACCTATCCTAACCTAACGTAACCTAACCTAACCTAACCTAACCCAACCTAACCTAACCTAACCTAACCTAACCCAACTCAACCCAACCTAACCTAATCTAACCTAACCTAACCTAACCTAACCTAACCTAACCTAACGACGGTTGCAAGCGCTTTCACATTAGATATCGCAGTTCCCGACTTGTAATGGTGAAAAACACTAAGTGACATTGTTTAAAGCGGCTTTACGACGGTTCATATCTTAACCTAACCTAACATTCACACTTGTATCTAAAAACGCTCTATTACACTGTTTCGTTCACAATTACGATATTTGCATAACCTCACAGTTTTTCACCAACTTATTGCAGTACAGAACGCTGTATCTCGCTAAATGACATTGTTCTTTAAGGTTTCACGATGCTTGCATGCGCTTTAACGAGAATTTCACAACATAGCAGTTTCGCACTTGTAACGGTACAACACGCAGTATTTGGCTTGTTCATGCCATTTTGTGTGCTTTCACAATATTTCACCTATCGCAGTTTCGTACTCGCAATAAAACAACACTATCTCGTTAGATGACATCGTTTTTGGTGGTTTCACGACGCTACCTAGCTCAAACTAACCTAACCTTCGCACTTCTATCGTTAGAAAACGTTTTAATCGCTACTTTACAATGTTTTCTACAAGATTACGACGGTTTCATGCGCTTTCACATTAGATATCGCAGTTCCCGACTTGTAATGGTGAAAAACACAGCATCTCACTCAGTGACATTGTTTAATGCGGTTTTAGCGCGGTTCATATCTTAACCTAACCTTACCTAACCTAACCTAATTTAACCTAACCTAACCTTACCTAACCCAACCTAACCTAACCTCACCTAACCAAACCTTACCTAACATAACCTAACCTAGCCTAACTTAACCTAACCTAACCAAACCTAACCTAACCTAACCTAACGACGTTTGCAAGCGCTTTCACATTAGATATCGCAGTTCCCGACTTGTAATAGTGAAAACACTGCATCTGACTAAGTGACATTGTTTAATGCGGTTTTACGAAGGTTCATATCTTAACCTAACCTAACATTCGCACTTGTATTGAAAAACGCTCTATTACACTGTTTCGTTCACAATTACAATATTTGCATAAACTCCCAGTTTTTCACCAACTTATTACAGTACAGAACGCTGTATCTCGCTAAATGACATCATTCTTTAAGGTTTCACGATGCTTGCATGCGCTTTAACGAGAATATCACAACATAGCAGTTTCGCACTTGTAACGGTACAACACGCAGTATTTGGCTCATTCATGCCGTTTTGTGAGCTTTCACAACATTTTACCTATCGCAGTTTCGTACTCGCAATAAAACAACACTATCTCGTTAGATGACGTCGTTTTTGGTGGTTTCACGACGCTACCTAGCTTAAACTAACATAACTCAACCTAATATAACCATCGCACTTCTATCGTTAGAAAACGTTTTACTCGCTACTTTACAATGCTCTCTACAACATTACGACAGTTTCATGCGCTTTCACAATAGATATCACAGTTCCCGACTTGTAATGGTGAAAAACACTGCATCTCACTTAGTGACATTGTTTCATGCGGTTTTACGACGGTTCATAACTTAACCTAATCTAACGTTCGCACTTGTATCTAAAAACGCTCTATCACACTGTTTCGTTCACATTTAGGATATTTGCATGACCTCACAGTTTTTCTCCAACTTATTACAGTACAGAACGCTGTATATCGCTAAACCACATCATTCTTTAAGGTTTCACGATGCTTGCATGCGCTTTAACGAGAATATCACAACATAGCAGTTTCGCACTTGTAACGGTACAACACGCAGTATTTGGCTTGTTCTTGCCGTTTTGTGAGCTTTCACAACATTTTACCTATCGCAGTTTCGTACTCGCAATAAAACAACACTATTTCGTTAGATGACGTCGTTTTTGGTGGTTTCACGACGCTACCTAGCTTAAACTAACATAACTCAACCTAATATAACCTTCGCACTTCTATCGTTAGAAAACGTTTTACTCGCTACTTTACATTGCTTTCTACAACATTACGACGATTTCAAGTGCTTTCACATTAGATATCGCAGTTCTCAACTTGTAAAGGTGAAAAACACATCATCACACTAAGTGACATTGTTTAATGCGGTTTAGGACGGTTCATACCTTAACCTACCGTAACCTAACCTAACCTTACCTAACCTAACCTAACCTAACCTAACCTAACCCAACTCAACCCAACCTAACCTAATTTAACCTAACCTAACCTAACCTAACCAAACCTAACCTAGCCTAACCTAACCTAACCTAACCTAACGACGGTTGCAAGCGCTTTCACATTAGATATCGCAGTTCCCGACTTGTAATAGTGAAAAACACTAAGTGACATTGTTTAATGCGGTTTTACGACGGTTCATATCTTGAGCTAACCTAATATTCGCAATTGTATCTAAAAACGCTCTATTACACTGTTTCGTTCACAATTACGATATTTGCATAACCTCACAGTTTTTCACCAACTTATTGCAGTACAGAACGCTGTATCTCGCTAAATGACATTGTTCTTTAAGGTTTCACGATGCTTGCATGCGCTTTAACGAGAATTTCACAAAATAGCAGTTTCGCACTTGTAACGGTACAACACGCAGTATTTGGCTTGTTCATGCCGTTTTGTGAGCTTTCACAACATTTTACCTATCGCAGTTTCGTACTCGCAATAAAACAACACTATCTCGTTAGATGACGTCGTTTTTGGTGGTTTCACGACGCTACCTAGCTTAAACTAACATAAGTCAACCTAATATAACCATCGCACTTCTATCGTTAGAAAACGTTTTACTCGCTACTTTACATTGCTTTCTACAACATTACGACGATTTCAAGTGCTTTCACATTAGATATCGCAGTTCCCAACTTGTAAAGGTGAAAAACACTGCATCACACTAAGTGACATTGTTTAATGCGGTTTAGGACGGTTCATACCTTAACCTACCGTAACCTAACCTAACCTAACCTAACCTTACCTTACCTAACCTAACCTACCCTAACCTAACCTAACCCAACTCAACCCAACCTAACCTAATTTAACCTAACCTAACCAAACCTAACCAAACCTAACCTAACCTAACCTAACCTAACGACGGTTGCAAGCGCTTTCACATTAGATATCGCAGTTCCCGACTTGTAATGGTGAAAAACACTAAGTGACATTGTTTAATGCGGTTTTACGACGGTTCATATCTTGAGCTAACCTAATATTCGCAATTGTATCTAAAAACGCTCTATTACACTGTTTCGTTCACAATTACGATATTTGCATAACCTCACAGTTTTTCACCAACTTATTGCAGTACAGAACGCTGTATCTCGCTAAATGACATCATTCTTTAAGGTTTCACGATGCTTGCATGCGCTTTAACGAGAATATCACAACATAGCAGTTTCGCACTTGCAACGGTACAACACGCAGTATTTGGCTTGTTCATGCCGTTTTGTGAGCTTTCACAACATTTTACCTATCGCAGTTTCGTACTCGCAATAAAACAACACTATCTCGTTAGATGACGTCGTTTTTGGTGGTTTCACGACGCTACCTAGCTTAAACTAACATAACTCAACCTAATATAACCATCGCACTTCTATCGTTAGAAAACGTTTTACTCGCTACTTTACAATGCTCTCTACAACATGACGACAGTTTCATGCGCTTTCACAATAGATATCACAGTTCCCGACTTGTAATGGTGAAAAACACTGCATCTCACTTAGTGACATTGTTTCATGCGGTTTTACGACGGTTCATAACTTAACCTAACCTAACGTTCGCACTTGTATCTAAAAACGCTCTATCACACTGTTTTGTTCACATTTAAGATATTTGCATGACCTCACAGTTTTTCTCCAACTTATTACAGTACAGAACGCTGTATATCGCTAAATTACATCATTCTTTAAGGTTTCACGATGCTTGCATGCGCTTTAACGAGAATATCACAACATAGCAGTTTCGCACTTGTAACGGTGCAACACGCAGTATTTGGCTTGTTCATGCCGTTTTGTGTGCTTTCACAACATTTCACCTATGGCAGTTTCGTACATGAAATAAAACAATTATATCTCGTTAGATGTCGTCCTTTTTGGTGGTTTCACGACGCTACCTAGCTTAAACTAACATAACTCAACCTAATATAACCATCGCACTTCTATCGTTAGAAAACGTTTTACTCGCTACTTTACAATGCTCTCTACAACATTACGACAGTTTCATGCGCTTTCACAATAGATATCACAGTTCCCGACTTGTAATGGTGAAAAACACTGCATCTCACTTAGTGACATTGTTTCATGCGGTTTTACGACGGTTCATAACTTAACCTAATCTAACGTTCGCACTTGTATCTAAAAACGCTCTATCACACTGTTTCGTTCACATTTAAGATATTTGCATGACCTCACAGTTTTTCTCCAACTTATTACAGTACAGAACGCTGTATATCGCTAAATGACATCATTCTTTAAGGTTTCACGATGCTTGCATGCGCTTTAACGAGAATATCACAACATAGCAGTTTCGCACTTGTAACGGTGCAACACGCAGTATTTGGCTTGTTCATGCCGTTTTGTGTGCTTTCACAACATTTCACCTATTGCAGTTTCGTACATGAAATAAAACAATTATATCTCGTTAGATGTCGTCCTTTTTGGTGGTTTCACGACGCTACCTAGCTTAAACTAACATAATTCAACCTAACATAACCTTCACAATTCTATCGTTAGAAAACGTTTTATTCGCTACTTTACAATGTTTTCTACAAGATTACGACGGTTATGCGCTTTCACATTAGATATCGCAGTTTCCGACTTGTAATGGTGAAAAACACTGCATCTCACAAAGTGACAGTGTTTATTGCGGTTTTACAACGGTTCATATCTTAACCTAACCTAACGTTCGCACTTGTATCTAAAAACGCTCTATTACACTGTTTGGTTCACATTTAAGATATTTGCATGACCTCACAGTTTTTCTCCAACTTATTACAGTACAGAACGCTGTATATCGCTAAATGACATCATTCTTTAAGGTTTCACGATGCTTGCATGCGCTTTAACGAGAATATCACAACATAGCAGTTTCGCACTTGTAACGGTACAACACGCCGTATTTGGCTTGTTCATGCCGTTTTGCGAGCTTTCACAACATTTTACCTATCGCAGTTTCGTACTCGCATTAAAACACCACTATTTCGTTAGATGACGTCGTTTTTGGTGGTTTCACGACGCTACCTAGCTTAAACTAACATAACTCAACCTAATATAACCTTCGCACTTCTATCGTTAGAAAACGTTTTACTCGCTACTTTACAATGCTCTCTACAACATTACGACAGTTTCATGCGCTTTCACAATAGATATCGCAGTTCCCGACTTGTAATGGTGAAAAACACTGGATCTCACTTAGTGACATTGTTTCATGCGGTTTTACGACGGTTCATATCTTAACCTAACCTAACGTACGCACTTGTAACTAAAAACGCTCTATTACACTGTTTCGTTCACATTTAGGATATTTGCATGACCTCACAGTTTTTCTCCAACTTATTACAGTACAGAACGCTGTATATCGCTAAACCACATCATTCTTTAAGGTTTCACGATGCTTGCTTGCGCTTTAACGAGAATATCACAACATAGCTGTTTCGCACTTGTAACGGTACAACACGCAGTATTTGGCTTGTTCATGCCGTTTTGTGAGCTTTCACAACATTTTACCTATCGCAGTTTCGTACTCGCAATAAAACAACACTATTTCGTTAGATGACGTCGTTTTTGGTGGTTTCACGACGCTACCTAGCTTAAACTAACATAACTCAACCTAATATAACCTTCGCACTTCTATCGTTAGAAAACGTTATACTCGCTACCTTACATTGCTTTCTACAACATTACGACGATTTCAAGTGCTTTCACATTAGATATCGCAGTTCCCAACTTGTAAAGGTGAAAAACACTGCATCACACTAAGTGACATTGTTTAATGCGGTTTAGGACGGTTCATACCTTAACCTACCGTAACCTAACCTAACCTAACCTAACCTTACCTAACCTAACCTAACCTTACCTAACCTAACCTAACCTAACCTAACCTAACCTAACCCAACTCAACCCAACCTAACCTAATTTAACCTAACCTAACCTAACCTAACCAAACCTAACCTAACCTAACCTAACCTAACCTAACCTAACGACGGTTGCAAGCGCTTTCACATTAGATATCGCAGTTCCCGACTTGTAATGGTGAAAAACACTAAGTGACATTGTTTAATGCGGTTTTACGACGGTTCATATCTTGAGCTAACCTAATATTCGCAATTGTATCTAAAAACGCTCTATTACACTGTTTCGTTCACAATTACGATATTTGCATAACCTCACAGTTTTTCACCAACTTATTGCAGTACAGAACGCTGTATCTCGCTAAATGACATTGTTCTTTAAGGTTTCACGATGCTTGCATGCGCTTTAACGAGAATATCACAACATAGCAGTTTCGCACTTGTAACGGTACAACACGCAGTATTTGGCTTGTTCATGCCATTTTGTGTGCTTTCACAATAATTCACCTATCGCAGTTTCGTACTCGCAATAAAACAACACTATCTCGTTAGATGACGTCCTTTTTGGTGGTCTCACGACGCTACCTAGCTCAAACTAACCTAACCTTCGCACTTCTATCGTTAGAAAACGTTTTAATCGCTACTTTACAATGTTTTCTACAAGATTACGACGGTTTCATGCGCTTTCACATTAGATATCGCAGTTCCCGACTTGTAATGGTGAAAAACACAGCATCTCACTAGGTGACATTGTTTATAGCGGTTTTAGCGCGGTTCATATCTTAACCTAACCTAACCTAACCTAATTTAACCTAACCTAACCTTACCTAACCCAACCTAACCTAACCTAACCTAACCAAACCTTACCTAACATAACCTAACTTAACCTATCCTAACCTAACCAAACCAAACCTAACCTAACCTAACCTAACCTAACCTAACCTAACGACGTTTGCAAGCGCTTTCACATTAGATATCGCAGTTCCCGACTTGTAATAGTGAAAACACTGCATCTCACTAAGTGACATTGTTTAATGCGGTTTTACGACGGTTCATATCTTAACCTAACCTAACATTCGCACTTGTATTGAAAAACGCTCTATTACACTGTTTCGTTCACAATTACGATATTTGCATAACCTCACAGTTTTTCAACAACTTATTGCAGTACAGAACGCTGTATCTCGCTAAATGACATCGTTCTTTAAGGTTTCACGATGCTTGCATGCGCTTTAACGAGAATATCACATTATAGCAGTTTCGCACTTGTAACGGTACAACACGCAGTATCTGGCTTGTTCATGCCGTTTTGTGTGCTTTCACAACATTTCACCTCTTGCAGTTTCGTACATGCAATAAAACAACACTATCTCATTAGATGACGTCCTTTTTGGTGGTCTCACGACGCTACCTAGCTTAAACTAAAATAACTCATCCTAATATAACCTTCGAACTTCTATCGTTAGAAAACGTTTTACTCGCTACTTTACAATGCTCTCTACAACATTACGCCGGTTTCATGCGCTTTCACATTAGATATCGCAGTTCCCGACTTGTAATAGTGAAAACACTGCATCTCACTAAGTGACATTGTTTAATGCGGTTTTACGACGGTTCATATCTTAACCTAACCTAACATTCGCACTTGTATTGAAAAACGCTCTATTACACTGTTTCGTTCACAATTACGATATTTGCATAACCTCACAGTTTTTCACCAACTTATTGCAGTACAGAACGCTGTATCTCGCTAAATGACATCGTTCTTTAAGGTTTCACGATGCTTGCATGCGCTTTAACGAGAATATCACATTATAGCAGTTTCGCACTTGTAACGGTACAACACGCAGTAATTGGCTTGTTCATGCCGTTTTGTGTGCTTTCACAACATTTCACCTATCGCAGTTTCGTACATGCAATAAAACAACACTATTTCGTTAGATGACGTCGTTTTTGGTTAAGCTACCTAGCTTAAACTAACATAACTCAACCTAATATAACCTTCGCACTTCTATCGTTAGAAAACGTTTTACTCGCTACTTTACATTGCTTTCTACAACATTACGACGATTTCAAGTGCTTTCACATTAGATATCGCAGTTCCCAACTTGTAAAGGTGAAAAACACTGCATCACACTAAGTGACATTGTTTAATGCGGTTTAGGACGGTTCATACCTTAACCTACCGTAACCTAACCTAACCTAACCTAACCTTACCTAACCTAACCTAACCTAACCCAACCCAACCCAACCCAACCCAACTCAACCTAACCTAACCTAACCTAACCCAACCCAACCCAACCCAACCCAACCCAACCCAACCTAACCTAACCTAACCTAACCTAACCTAAACTAACCTAAACTAACCTAACCCAACCTAACCTAACCTAACCTAACCTAACCCAACCTAACCCGACCCAACCCAACCTAACCTAACCTAAGCTAACCTAACCTAACCTAACCAAACCTAACCTAACCTAACCTAACGTAACCTAACCTAACCTAACCTAACCTAACCCAACCTAACCTAACCTAACCTAACCTAACCCAACTCAACCCAACCTAACCTAATTTAACCTAACCTAACCTAACCAAACCTAACCTAACCTAACCTAACCTAACCTAACCTAACGACGGTTGCAAGCGCTTTCACATTAGATATCGCAGTTCCGGACTTGTAATGGTGAAAAACACTGCATCTCACAAAGTGACCGTGTTTATATCGGTTTGACGACGGTTCAGATCTTAACCTAACCTAACATTCGCACTTGTACCTCAAAACGCTCTATTAGACTGTTTCGTTCACAATTACGATATTTGCATGACCTCACAGTTTTTCACCAACTTATTACAGTACAGAACGCTGTCTCTCGCTAAATGACATCATTCTTTAAGGTTTCACGATGCTTGCATGCGCTTTAACGAGAATATCACAACATAGCAGTTTCGCACTTGTAACGGTACAACACGCAGTATTTGGCTTGTTCTTGCCGTTTTGTGAGCTTTCACAACATTTTACCTATCGCAGTTTCGTACTCGCAATAAAACAACACTATTTCGTTAGATGACGTCGTTTTTGGTGGTTTCACGACGCTACCTAGCTTAAACTAACATACCTCAACCTAATATAACCTTCGCACTTCTATCGTTAGAAAGCATTTTACTCGCTACTTTACATTGCTTTCTACAACATTACGACGATTTCAAGCGCTTTCGCATTAGATATCGCAGTTCCCAACATGTAAAGGTGAAAAACACTGGATCACACTAAGTGACATTGTTTAATGCGGTTTTACGACGGTTCATACCTTAACCTACCGTAACCTAACCTACCGTAACCTAACCTAACCTTACCTAACCTAACCTAACCTAACCCAACCCAACCCAACCCAACCCAACCCAACTCAACCTAACCTAACCTAACCCAACCCAACCCAACCTAACCTAACCTAACCTAACCTAACCTAACCCAACCCAACCCAACCCAACCCAACCCAACCTTACCTAACCTAACCTAACCCAACCCAACCCAACCTAACCTAACCTAACCTAACCTAACCTAAACTAACCTAACCCAACCTAACCTAACCTAACCTAACCTAACCTAACCCAACCTAACCCGACCCAACCCAACCTAACCTAACCTAACCTAACCCAACCTAACCT
This sequence comes from Rhipicephalus microplus, assembly GCF_043290135.1. NCBI lineage: Eukaryota > Metazoa > Arthropoda > Arachnida > Ixodida > Ixodidae > Rhipicephalus > Rhipicephalus microplus. The sequence goes on along the minus strand of NC_134700.1, from coordinate 4,787,649 downwards.
AACTCAACCTAACCTAACCCAACTCAACCCAACCTAACCTAATCTGACCTAACCTAACCTAACCTAACCAAACCTAACCTAACCTAACCTAACCTAACCTAACGACGGTTGCAAGCGCTTTCACATTAGATATCGCAGTTCCCGACTTGTAATGGTGAAAAACACTAAGTGACATTGTTTAATGCGGTTTTACGACGGTTCATATCTTAACCTAACCTAACATTCGCAATTGTATCTAAAAGTGCTCTATTACACTGTTTCGTTCACAATTACGATATTTGCATAACCTCACAGTTTTTCACCAACTTATTGCAGTACAGAACGCTGTATCTCGCTAAATGACATTGTTCTTTAAGGTTTCACGATGCTTGCATGCGCTTTAACGAGAATATCACAACATAGCAGTTTCGCAATTGTAACGGTACAACACGCAGTATTTGGCTTGTGCATGCCGTTTTGTGTGCTTTCACATTTCACCTATCGCAGTTTCGTACTCGCAATAAAACAACACTATCTCGTTAGATGACGTCGTTTTTGGTGGTTTCACGACGCTACCTAGCTTAAACTAACATAACTCAACCTAACATAATCTTCGCACTTCTATCAATAGAAAACGTTTTACTCGCTACTTTACATTGCTTTCTACAACATTACGACGGTTTCAAGCGCTTTCACATTAGATATCGCAGTTCCCAACTTGTAAAGATGAAAAACACTGCATCTCACTAAGTGACATTGTTTAATGCGGTTTTACGACGGTTCATACCTTAACCTAACGTAACCTAACCTAACCTTACCTAACCTAACCTAACCCAACCCAACCTAACCTAACCTAATCTAACCTAAACTAACCTAACCCAACCTAACGTAACCTAACCTAACCTAACCTAACCCAACCTAACCTAACCTAACATAACCCAACTCAACCCAACCTAACCTAATCTAACCTAACCTAACCTAACCTAACCAAACCTAACCTAACCTAACCTAACCTAACCTAACGACGGTTGCAAGCGCTTTCACATTAGATATCCCAGTTCCCGACTTGTAATAGTGAAAAACACTAAGTGACATTGTTTAATGCGGTTTTACGACGGTTCATATCTTAACCTAACCTAACATTCGCACTTGTATCTAAAAACGCTCTATTACACTGTTTCGATCACAATTACGATATTTGCATAACCTCACAGTTTTTCACCAACTTATTGCAGTACAGAACGCTGTATCTCGCTAAATGACATTGTTCTTTAAGGTTTCACGATGCTTGCATGCGCTTTAACGAGAATATCACAACATAGCAGTTTCGCACTTGTAACGGTACAACACGCAGTATTTGGCTTGTGCATGCCGTTTTGTGTGCTTTCACAACATTTCACCTATCGTAGTTTCGTACTCGCAATAAAACAACACTATCTCGTTAGATGACATCGTTTTTGGTGGTTTCACGACGCTACCTAGCTCAAACTAACCTAACCTTCACACATCTATCGTTAGAAAACGTTTTATTCGCTACTTTACAATGCTTTCTACAAGATTACGATGGTTTCATGCGCTTTCACATTAGATATCGCAGTTCCCGACTTGTAATGGTGAAAAACACTGCATCTCACAAAGTGACAGTGTTTAATGCGGTTTTACGACGGTTCATATATTAACCTAACCTAACATTCGCACTTGTATCTCAAAACGCTCTATTAGACTGTTTCGTTCACAATTACGATATTTGCATGACCTCACAGTTTTTTACCAACTTATTACAGTACAGAACGCTGTCTCTCGCTAAATGACATCATTCTTTAAGGTTTCACGATGCTTGCATGCGCTTTAACGAGAATATCACAACATAGCAGTTTCGCACTTGTAACGGTACAACACGCAGTATTTGGCTTGTTCTTGCCGTTTTGTGAGCTTTCACTACATTTTACCTATCGCAGTTTCGTACTCGCAATAAAACAACACTATTTCGTTAGATGACGTCGTTTTTGGTGGTTTCACAACGCTACCTAGCTTAAACTAACATAACTCAACCTAATATAACCTTCGCACTTCTATCGTTAAAAAACGTTTTACTCGCTACTTTACATTGCTTTCTACAACATTACGACGGTTTCAAGCGCTTTCACATTAGATATCGCAGTTCCCAACTTGTAAGGGTGAAAAACACTGCATCTCACTAAGTGACATTGTTTAATGCGGTTTTACGACGGTTCATACCTTAACCTACCGTAACCTAACCTAACCTAACCTAACCTTACCTAACCTAACCTAACCTAACCCAACCCAACCCAACCCAACTCAACCTAACCTAACCTAACCTAACCCAACCCAACCCAACCCAACCCAACCTAACCCAACCTAACCTAACCTAACCTAACCTAAACTAACCTAAACTAACCTAACCCAACCTAACCTAACCTAACCTAACCCAACCTAACCAGACCCAAACCAACCTAACCTAACCTAACCTAACGTAACCTAACCTAACCTATCCTAACCTAACGTAACCTAACCTAACCTAACCTAACCCAACCTAACCTAACCTAACCTAACCTAACCCAACTCAACCCAACCTAACCTAATCTAACCTAACCTAACCTAACCTAACCTAACCTAACCTAACGACGGTTGCAAGCGCTTTCACATTAGATATCGCAGTTCCCGACTTGTAATGGTGAAAAACACTAAGTGACATTGTTTAAAGCGGCTTTACGACGGTTCATATCTTAACCTAACCTAACATTCACACTTGTATCTAAAAACGCTCTATTACACTGTTTCGTTCACAATTACGATATTTGCATAACCTCACAGTTTTTCACCAACTTATTGCAGTACAGAACGCTGTATCTCGCTAAATGACATTGTTCTTTAAGGTTTCACGATGCTTGCATGCGCTTTAACGAGAATTTCACAACATAGCAGTTTCGCACTTGTAACGGTACAACACGCAGTATTTGGCTTGTTCATGCCATTTTGTGTGCTTTCACAATATTTCACCTATCGCAGTTTCGTACTCGCAATAAAACAACACTATCTCGTTAGATGACATCGTTTTTGGTGGTTTCACGACGCTACCTAGCTCAAACTAACCTAACCTTCGCACTTCTATCGTTAGAAAACGTTTTAATCGCTACTTTACAATGTTTTCTACAAGATTACGACGGTTTCATGCGCTTTCACATTAGATATCGCAGTTCCCGACTTGTAATGGTGAAAAACACAGCATCTCACTCAGTGACATTGTTTAATGCGGTTTTAGCGCGGTTCATATCTTAACCTAACCTTACCTAACCTAACCTAATTTAACCTAACCTAACCTTACCTAACCCAACCTAACCTAACCTCACCTAACCAAACCTTACCTAACATAACCTAACCTAGCCTAACTTAACCTAACCTAACCAAACCTAACCTAACCTAACCTAACGACGTTTGCAAGCGCTTTCACATTAGATATCGCAGTTCCCGACTTGTAATAGTGAAAACACTGCATCTGACTAAGTGACATTGTTTAATGCGGTTTTACGAAGGTTCATATCTTAACCTAACCTAACATTCGCACTTGTATTGAAAAACGCTCTATTACACTGTTTCGTTCACAATTACAATATTTGCATAAACTCCCAGTTTTTCACCAACTTATTACAGTACAGAACGCTGTATCTCGCTAAATGACATCATTCTTTAAGGTTTCACGATGCTTGCATGCGCTTTAACGAGAATATCACAACATAGCAGTTTCGCACTTGTAACGGTACAACACGCAGTATTTGGCTCATTCATGCCGTTTTGTGAGCTTTCACAACATTTTACCTATCGCAGTTTCGTACTCGCAATAAAACAACACTATCTCGTTAGATGACGTCGTTTTTGGTGGTTTCACGACGCTACCTAGCTTAAACTAACATAACTCAACCTAATATAACCATCGCACTTCTATCGTTAGAAAACGTTTTACTCGCTACTTTACAATGCTCTCTACAACATTACGACAGTTTCATGCGCTTTCACAATAGATATCACAGTTCCCGACTTGTAATGGTGAAAAACACTGCATCTCACTTAGTGACATTGTTTCATGCGGTTTTACGACGGTTCATAACTTAACCTAATCTAACGTTCGCACTTGTATCTAAAAACGCTCTATCACACTGTTTCGTTCACATTTAGGATATTTGCATGACCTCACAGTTTTTCTCCAACTTATTACAGTACAGAACGCTGTATATCGCTAAACCACATCATTCTTTAAGGTTTCACGATGCTTGCATGCGCTTTAACGAGAATATCACAACATAGCAGTTTCGCACTTGTAACGGTACAACACGCAGTATTTGGCTTGTTCTTGCCGTTTTGTGAGCTTTCACAACATTTTACCTATCGCAGTTTCGTACTCGCAATAAAACAACACTATTTCGTTAGATGACGTCGTTTTTGGTGGTTTCACGACGCTACCTAGCTTAAACTAACATAACTCAACCTAATATAACCTTCGCACTTCTATCGTTAGAAAACGTTTTACTCGCTACTTTACATTGCTTTCTACAACATTACGACGATTTCAAGTGCTTTCACATTAGATATCGCAGTTCTCAACTTGTAAAGGTGAAAAACACATCATCACACTAAGTGACATTGTTTAATGCGGTTTAGGACGGTTCATACCTTAACCTACCGTAACCTAACCTAACCTTACCTAACCTAACCTAACCTAACCTAACCTAACCTAACCCAACTCAACCCAACCTAACCTAATTTAACCTAACCTAACCTAACCTAACCAAACCTAACCTAGCCTAACCTAACCTAACCTAACCTAACGACGGTTGCAAGCGCTTTCACATTAGATATCGCAGTTCCCGACTTGTAATAGTGAAAAACACTAAGTGACATTGTTTAATGCGGTTTTACGACGGTTCATATCTTGAGCTAACCTAATATTCGCAATTGTATCTAAAAACGCTCTATTACACTGTTTCGTTCACAATTACGATATTTGCATAACCTCACAGTTTTTCACCAACTTATTGCAGTACAGAACGCTGTATCTCGCTAAATGACATTGTTCTTTAAGGTTTCACGATGCTTGCATGCGCTTTAACGAGAATATCACAAAATAGCAGTTTCGCACTTGTAACGGTACAACACGCAGTATTTGGCTTGTTCATGCCGTTTTGTGAGCTTTCACAACATTTTACCTATCGCAGTTTCGTACTCGCAATAAAACAACACTATCTCGTTAGATGACGTCGTTTTTGGTGGTTTCACGACGCTACCTAGCTTAAACTAACATAAGTCAACCTAATATAACCATCGCACTTCTATCGTTAGAAAACGTTTTACTCGCTACTTTACATTGCTTTCTACAACATTACGACGATTTCAAGTGCTTTCACATTAGATATCGCAGTTCCCAACTTGTAAAGGTGAAAAACACTGCATCACACTAAGTGACATTGTTTAATGCGGTTTAGGACGGTTCATACCTTAACCTACCGTAACCTAACCTAACCTAACCTAACCTTACCTTACCTAACCTAACCTACCCTAACCTAACCTAACCCAACTCAACCCAACCTAACCTAATTTAACCTAACCTAACCAAACCTAACCAAACCTAACCTAACCTAACCTAACCTAACGACGGTTGCAAGCGCTTTCACATTAGATATCGCAGTTCCCGACTTGTAATGGTGAAAAACACTAAGTGACATTGTTTAATGCGGTTTTACGACGGTTCATATCTTGAGCTAACCTAATATTCGCAATTGTATCTAAAAACGCTCTATTACACTGTTTCGTTCACAATTACGATATTTGCATAACCTCACAGTTTTTCACCAACTTATTGCAGTACAGAACGCTGTATCTCGCTAAATGACATCATTCTTTAAGGTTTCACGATGCTTGCATGCGCTTTAACGAGAATATCACAACATAGCAGTTTCGCACTTGCAACGGTACAACACGCAGTATTTGGCTTGTTCATGCCGTTTTGTGAGCTTTCACAACATTTTACCTATCGCAGTTTCGTACTCGCAATAAAACAACACTATCTCGTTAGATGACGTCGTTTTTGGTGGTTTCACGACGCTACCTAGCTTAAACTAACATAACTCAACCTAATATAACCATCGCACTTCTATCGTTAGAAAACGTTTTACTCGCTACTTTACAATGCTCTCTACAACATGACGACAGTTTCATGCGCTTTCACAATAGATATCACAGTTCCCGACTTGTAATGGTGAAAAACACTGCATCTCACTTAGTGACATTGTTTCATGCGGTTTTACGACGGTTCATAACTTAACCTAACCTAACGTTCGCACTTGTATCTAAAAACGCTCTATCACACTGTTTCGTTCACATTTAAGATATTTGCATGACCTCACAGTTTTTCTCCAACTTATTACAGTACAGAACGCTGTATATCGCTAAATTACATCATTCTTTAAGGTTTCACGATGCTTGCATGCGCTTTAACGAGAATATCACAACATAGCAGTTTCGCACTTGTAACGGTGCAACACGCAGTATTTGGCTTGTTCATGCCGTTTTGTGTGCTTTCACAACATTTCACCTATGGCAGTTTCGTACATGAAATAAAACAATTATATCTCGTTAGATGTCGTCCTTTTTGGTGGTTTCACGACGCTACCTAGCTTAAACTAACATAACTCAACCTAATATAACCATCGCACTTCTATCGTTAGAAAACGTTTTACTCGCTACTTTACAATGCTCTCTACAACATTACGACAGTTTCATGCGCTTTCACAATAGATATCACAGTTCCCGACTTGTAATGGTGAAAAACACTGCATCTCACTTAGTGACATTGTTTCATGCGGTTTTACGACGGTTCATAACTTAACCTAATCTAACGTTCGCACTTGTATCTAAAAACGCTCTATCACACTGTTTCGTTCACATTTAAGATATTTGCATGACCTCACAGTTTTTCTCCAACTTATTACAGTACAGAACGCTGTATATCGCTAAATGACATCATTCTTTAAGGTTTCACGATGCTTGCATGCGCTTTAACGAGAATATCACAACATAGCAGTTTCGCACTTGTAACGGTGCAACACGCAGTATTTGGCTTGTTCATGCCGTTTTGTGTGCTTTCACAACATTTCACCTATTGCAGTTTCGTACATGAAATAAAACAATTATATCTCGTTAGATGTCGTCCTTTTTGGTGGTTTCACGACGCTACCTAGCTTAAACTAACATAATTCAACCTAACATAACCTTCACAATTCTATCGTTAGAAAACGTTTTATTCGCTACTTTACAATGTTTTCTACAAGATTACGACGGTTATGCGCTTTCACATTAGATATCGCAGTTTCCGACTTGTAATGGTGAAAAACACTGCATCTCACAAAGTGACAGTGTTTATTGCGGTTTTACAACGGTTCATATCTTAACCTAACCTAACGTTCGCACTTGTATCTAAAAACGCTCTATTACACTGTTTGGTTCACATTTAAGATATTTGCATGACCTCACAGTTTTTCTCCAACTTATTACAGTACAGAACGCTGTATATCGCTAAATGACATCATTCTTTAAGGTTTCACGATGCTTGCATGCGCTTTAACGAGAATATCACAACATAGCAGTTTCGCACTTGTAACGGTACAACACGCCGTATTTGGCTTGTTCATGCCGTTTTGCGAGCTTTCACAACATTTTACCTATCGCAGTTTCGTACTCGCATTAAAACACCACTATTTCGTTAGATGACGTCGTTTTTGGTGGTTTCACGACGCTACCTAGCTTAAACTAACATAACTCAACCTAATATAACCTTCGCACTTCTATCGTTAGAAAACGTTTTACTCGCTACTTTACAATGCTCTCTACAACATTACGACAGTTTCATGCGCTTTCACAATAGATATCGCAGTTCCCGACTTGTAATGGTGAAAAACACTGGATCTCACTTAGTGACATTGTTTCATGCGGTTTTACGACGGTTCATATCTTAACCTAACCTAACGTACGCACTTGTAACTAAAAACGCTCTATTACACTGTTTCGTTCACATTTAGGATATTTGCATGACCTCACAGTTTTTCTCCAACTTATTACAGTACAGAACGCTGTATATCGCTAAACCACATCATTCTTTAAGGTTTCACGATGCTTGCTTGCGCTTTAACGAGAATATCACAACATAGCTGTTTCGCACTTGTAACGGTACAACACGCAGTATTTGGCTTGTTCATGCCGTTTTGTGAGCTTTCACAACATTTTACCTATCGCAGTTTCGTACTCGCAATAAAACAACACTATTTCGTTAGATGACGTCGTTTTTGGTGGTTTCACGACGCTACCTAGCTTAAACTAACATAACTCAACCTAATATAACCTTCGCACTTCTATCGTTAGAAAACGTTATACTCGCTACCTTACATTGCTTTCTACAACATTACGACGATTTCAAGTGCTTTCACATTAGATATCGCAGTTCCCAACTTGTAAAGGTGAAAAACACTGCATCACACTAAGTGACATTGTTTAATGCGGTTTAGGACGGTTCATACCTTAACCTACCGTAACCTAACCTAACCTAACCTAACCTTACCTAACCTAACCTAACCTTACCTAACCTAACCTAACCTAACCTAACCTAACCTAACCCAACTCAACCCAACCTAACCTAATTTAACCTAACCTAACCTAACCTAACCAAACCTAACCTAACCTAACCTAACCTAACCTAACCTAACGACGGTTGCAAGCGCTTTCACATTAGATATCGCAGTTCCCGACTTGTAATGGTGAAAAACACTAAGTGACATTGTTTAATGCGGTTTTATGACGGTTCATATCTTGAGCTAACCTAATATTCGCAATTGTATCTAAAAACGCTCTATTACACTGTTTCGTTCACAATTACGATATTTGCATAACCTCACAGTTTTTCACCAACTTATTGCAGTACAGAACGCTGTATCTCGCTAAATGACATTGTTCTTTAAGGTTTCACGATGCTTGCATGCGCTTTAACGAGAATATCACAACATAGCAGTTTCGCACTTGTAACGGTACAACACGCAGTATTTGGCTTGTTCATGCCATTTTGTGTGCTTTCACAATAATTCACCTATCGCAGTTTCGTACTCGCAATAAAACAACACTATCTCGTTAGATGACGTCCTTTTTGGTGGTCTCACGACGCTACCTAGCTCAAACTAACCTAACCTTCGCACTTCTATCGTTAGAAAACGTTTTAATCGCTACTTTACAATGTTTTCTACAAGATTACGACGGTTTCATGCGCTTTCACATTAGATATCGCAGTTCCCGACTTGTAATGGTGAAAAACACAGCATCTCACTAGGTGACATTGTTTATAGCGGTTTTAGCGCGGTTCATATCTTAACCTAACCTAACCTAACCTAATTTAACCTAACCTAACCTTACCTAACCCAACCTAACCTAACCTAACCTAACCAAACCTTACCTAACATAACCTAACTTAACCTATCCTAACCTAACCAAACCAAACCTAACCTAACCTAACCTAACCTAACCTAACCTAACCTAACGACGTTTGCAAGCGCTTTCACATTAGATATCGCAGTTCCCGACTTGTAATAGTGAAAACACTGCATCTCACTAAGTGACATTGTTTAATGCGGTTTTACGACGGTTCATATCTTAACCTAACCTAACATTCGCACTTGTATTGAAAAACGCTCTATTACACTGTTTCGTTCACAATTACGATATTTGCATAACCTCACAGTTTTTCAACAACTTATTGCAGTACAGAACGCTGTATCTCGCTAAATGACATCGTTCTTTAAGGTTTCACGATGCTTGCATGCGCTTTAACGAGAATATCACATTATAGCAGTTTCGCACTTGTAACGGTACAACACGCAGTATCTGGCTTGTTCATGCCGTTTTGTGTGCTTTCACAACATTTCACCTCTTGCAGTTTCGTACATGCAATAAAACAACACTATCTCATTAGATGACGTCCTTTTTGGTGGTCTCACGACGCTACCTAGCTTAAACTAAAATAACTCATCCTAATATAACCTTCGAACTTCTATCGTTAGAAAACGTTTTACTCGCTACTTTACAATGCTCTCTACAACATTACGCCGGTTTCATGCGCTTTCACATTAGATATCGCAGTTTCCGACTTGTATTGGTGAAAAACACTGCGTCTCACTAAGTGACATTGTTTATAGCGGTTTTACGACGGTTCATAACTTAACCTAACCTAACATTCGCGCTTGTATCTCAAAACGCTCTATTACACTGTTTCGTTCACAATTACGATATTTGCATGACCTCACAGTTTTTCACCAACTTATTACAGTACAGAACGCTGTCTCTCGCTAAATTACATCATTCTTTGAGGTTTCACGATGCTTGCATGCGCTTTAACGAGAATATCACAACATAGCAGTTTCGCACTTGTAACGGTACAACACGCCGTATTTGGCTTGTTCATGCCGTTTTGTGAGCTTTCACAACATTTTACCTATCGCGGTTTCGTACTCGCAATAAAACAACACTATTTCGTTAGATGACGTCGTTTTTGGTGGTTTCACGACGCTACCTAGCTTAAACTAACATAACTCAACCTAATATAACCTTCGCACTTCTATCGTTAGAAAACGTTTTACTCGCTACTTTACATTGCTTTCTACAACATTACGACGATTTCAAGTGCTTTCACATTAGATATCGCAGTTCCCAACTTGTAAAGGTGAAAAACACTGCATCACACTAAGTGACATTGTTTAATGCGGTTTAGGACGGTTCATACCTTAACCTACCGTAACCTAACCTAACCTAACCTAACCTTACCTAACCTAACCTAACCTAACCCAACCCAACCCAACCCAACTCAACCTAACCTAACCTAACCTAACCCAACCCAACCCAACCCAACCCAACCTAACCTAACCTAACCTAACCCAACCCAACCCAACCTAGCCTAACCTAACCTAACCTAACCTAAACTAACCTAAACTAACCTAACCCAAACTAACCTAACCTAACCTAACCTAACCCAACCTAACCCGACCCAACCCAACCTAACCTAACCTAAGCTAACCTAACCTAACCTAACCAAACCTAACCTAACCTAACCTAACCTAACGTAACCTAACCTAACCTAACCTAACCTAACCTAACCCAACCTAACCTAACCTAACCTAACCTAACCCAACTCAACCCAACCTAACCTAATTTAACCTAACCTAACCTAACCAAACCTAACCTAACCTAACCTAACCTAACGACGGTTGCAAGCGCTTTCACATTAGATATCGCAGTTCCCGACTTGTAATGGTGAAAAACACTAAGTGACATTGTTTAATGCGGTTTTACGACGGTTCATATCTTAAGCTAACCTAATATTCGCAATTGTATCTAAAAACGCTCTATTACACTGTTTCGTTCACAATTACGATATTTGCATAACCTCACAGTTTTTCACCAACTTATTGCAGTACAGAACGCTGTATCTCGCTGAATGACATTGTTCTTTAAGGTTTCACGATGCTTGCATGCGCTTTAGCGAGAATATCACAACATAGCAGTTTCGCACTTGTAACGGTACAACACGCAGTATTTGGCTTGTTCATGCCATTTTGTGTGCTTTCACAATAATTCACCTATCGCAGTTTCGTACTCGCAATAAAACAACACTATCTCGTTAGACGACGTCCTTTTTGGTGGTCTCACGACGCTACCTAGCTCAAACTGACCTAACCTTCGCACTTCTATCGTTAGAAAACGTTTTATACGCTACTTTACAATGTTTTCTACAAGATTACGACGGTTTCATGCGCTTTCACATTAGATATCGCAGTTCCCGACTTGTAATGGTGAAAAACAAAGCATCTCACTAGGTGACATTGTTTATAGCGGTTTTAGCGCGGTTCATATCTTAACCTAACCTAACCTAACCTAATTTAACCTAACCTAACCTTACCTAACCCAACCTAACCTAACCAAACCTTACCTAACATAACCTAACTTAACCTATCCTAACCTAACCAAACCTAACCTAACCTAACCTAACCTAACCTAACCTAACGACGTTTGCAAGCGCTTTCACATTAGATATCGCAGTTCCCGACTTGTAATAGTGAAAACACTGCATCTCACTAAGTGACATTGTTTAATGCGGTTTTACGACGGTTCATATCTTAACCTAACCTAACATTCGCACTTGTATTGAAAAACGCTCTATTACACTGTTTCGTTCACAATTACGATATTTGCATAACCTCACAGTTTTTCAACAACTTATTGCAGTACAGAACGCTGTATCTCGCTAAATGACATCGTTCTTTAAGGTTTCACGATGCTTGCATGCGCTTTAACGAGAATATCACATTATAGCAGTTTCGCACTTGTAACGGTACAACACGCAGTATCTGGCTTGTTCATGCCATTTTGTGTGCTTTCACAACATTTCACCTCTTGCAGTTTCGTACATGCAATAAAACAACACTATCTCATTAGATGACGTCCTTTTTGGTGGTCTCACGACGCTACCTAGCTTAAACTAACATAACTCAACCTAATATAACCTTCGAACTTCTATCATTAGAAAACGTTTTACTCGCTACTTTACAATGCTCTCTACAACAATACGACAGTTTCATGCGCTTTCACAATAGATATCGCAGTTCCCGACTTGTAATGGTGAAAAACACTGGATCTCACTTAGTGACATTGTTTCATGCGGTTTTACGACGGTTCATATCTTAACCTAACCTAACGTTCGCACTTGTATCTAAAAACGCTCTATTACACTGTTTCGTTCACATTTAGGATATTTGCATGACCTCACAGTTTTTCTCCAACTTATTACAGTACAGAACGCTGTATATCGCTAAATGACATCATTCTTTAAGGTTTCACGATGCTTGCATGCGCTTTAACGAGAATATCACAACATAGCAGTTTCGCAATTGTAACGGTACAACACGCAATATTTAGCTTGTTCATGCCGTTTTGTGAGCTTTCACAACATTTTACATATCGCAGTTTCGTACTCGCAATAAAACAACACTATTTCGTTAGATGACGTCGTTTTTGGAGGTTTCACGACGCTACCTAGCTTAAACTAACATAACTCAACCTAATATAACCTTCGCACTTCTATCGTTAGAAAACGTTTTACTCGCTACTTTACATTGCTTTCTACAACATTACGACGATTTCAAGCACTTTCACATTAGATATCGCAGTTCCCAACTTGTAAAGGTGAAAAACACTGCATCACACTAAGTGACATTGTTTAATGCGGTTTTACGACGGTTCATACCTTAACCTACCGTAACCTAACCTAACCTAACCTAACCTTACCTAACCTAACCTAACCTAACCCAACCCAACCCAACTCAACCTAACCTAACCTAACCTAACCCAACCCAACCCAACCCAACCCAACCTAACCTAACCTAACCTAACCCAACCCAACCCAACCTAACCTAACCTAACCTAACCTAAACTAACCTAAACTAACCTAACCCAACCTAACCTAACCTAACCTAACCCAACCTAACCCGACCCAACCCAACCTAACCTAACCTAAGCTAACCTAACCTAACCTAACCAAACCTAACCTAACGTAACCTAACCTAACCTAACCTAACCTATTCTAACATAACCTAACCTTACCTAACCTAACCTAACCTAACGTAACCTAACCTAACCTAACATAACCTAACGTAACCTAACCTAACCTAACCTAACGTAACCTAACCTAACCTAACCCAACCTAACCCAACCCAACCCAACCCAACAACACCCAACCCAACCTAACCTAACCTAACCTAACCTTACCTAACCTAACCAAATTAACCTTACCTAACCTAACCTAACCTAACGTAACCTAACGTAACCTAACCTAACCTAACCTAACCCAACCTAACCTAACCTAACCAAACCTAACCTAACCTAACCTAACCTAACCTAACGACGGTTGCAAGCGCTCTCACATTAGATATCGCCGTTCCCGACTTGTAATGGTGAAAAACACTGCATCTCACTAAGTGACATTGTTTAATGCGGTTTTACGACGGTTCATATCTCAACCTAACCTAACATTCGCACTTGTATCTAAAAACGCTCTATTACACTGTTTCGTTCACAATTAGGATATTTGCATAACCTCACAGTTTTTCACCAACTTATTACAGTACAGAACGCTGTATCTCGCTAAATGGCATCGTTCTTTAAGGTTTCACGATGCTTGCATGCGCTTTAACGAGAATATCACATTATAGCAGTTTCGCACTTGTAACGGTACAACACGCAGTATCTGGCTTGTTCATGCCGTTTTGTGTCCTTTCACAACATTTCACCTATTGCAGTTTCGTGCATGCAATAAAACAACACTATCTCGTTAGATGACGTCGTTTTTGGTAGTTTAACGACGCTACCTATCCTAAACTAACCTAACCTAACCTAACCTTTGCACTTCTATCGTTAGAAAACGTTTTACTCGCAACTTTACAATGTTTTCTACAAGATTACGACGGTTTCATGCGCTTTCACATTAGATATCGTAGTTCCCAACTTGTAAATGTGAAAAACACTGCATCACACTAAGTGAATTTGTTTAATGCGGTTTTACGACGGTTCATACCATAACCTACCATAACCTAACCTAACCTAACCTAAACTTACCTAACCTAACCCAACCCAACCCAACCCAACCCAACTCAACCTAACCTAACCTAACCCAACCCAACCCAACCCAACCCAACCTAACCTAACCTAACCTAACCTAACCTAACCCAACCCAACCTAACCTAACCTAACCTAAATTAAACTAACCTAAACTAACCTAACCCAACCTAACCTAACCTAACCTAACCTAACCCAACCTAACCCGACCTAACCTAACCTAACCTAACCTTACCTAACCTAACCAAATTAACCTTACCTAACCTAACCTAACCTAACGTAACCTAACGTAACCTAACCTAACCTAACATAACCCAACCTAACCTAACCTAACCTAACCTAACCTAACCCAACTCAACCCAACCTAACCTAATCTAACCTAACCTAACCTAACCTAACCAAACCTAACCTAACCTAACCTAGCCTAACGACGGTTGCAAGCGCTTTCACATTAGATATCGCCGTTCCCGACTTGTAATGGTGAAAAACACTGCATCTCACTAAGTGACATTGTTTAATGCGGTTTTACGACGGTTCATATCTTAACCTAACCTAACATTCGCACTGGTATCTAAAAGCGCTCTATTACACTGTTTCGTTCACAATTACGATATTTGCATAACCTCACAGTTTTTCACCAACTTATTACAGTACAGAACGCTGTATCTCGCTAAATGGCATCGTTCTTTAAGGTTTCACGATGCTTGCATGCGCTTTAACGAGAATATCACATTATAGCAGTTTCGCACTTGTAACGGTACAACACGCAGTATCTGGCTTGTTCATGCCGTTTTGTGTGCTTTCACAACATTTCACCTATTGCAGTTTCGTGCATGCAATAAAACAACACTATCTCGTTAGATGACGTCGTTTTTGGTAGTTTCACGACGCTACCTATTCTAAACTAACCTAACCTAACCTAACCTTCGCACTTCGATCGTTAGAAAACGTTTTAGTCGCAACTTTACAATGTTTTCTACAAGATTAGGACGGTTTCATGCGCTTTCACATTAGATATCGTAGTTCCCAACTTGTAAAGGTGAAAAACACTGCATCACACTAAGTGAATTTGTTTAATGCGGTTTTACGACGGTTCATACCATAACCTACCGTAACCTAACCTAACCTAACCTAACCTTACCTAACCTAACCTAACCTAACCCAACCCAACCCAACCCAACCCAACTCAACCTAACCTAACCTAACCTAACCCAACCCAACCCAACCCAACCTAACCTAACCTAACCTAACCTAACCCAACCCAACCTAACCTAACCTAACCTAACCTAAACTAACCTAACCCAACCTAACCTAACCTAACCTAACCTAACCCAACCTAACCCGACCTAACCTAACCTAACCTAACCTTACCTAACCTAACCAAATTAACCTTACCTAACCTAACCTAACCTAACGTAACCTAACGTAACCTAACCTAACCTAACATAACCCAACCTAACCTAACCTAACCTAACCTAACCTAACCCAACTCAACCCAACCTAACCTAATCTAACCTAACCTAACCTAACCTAACCTAACCTAACCAAACCTAACCTAACCTAACCTAGCCTAACGACGGTTGCAAGCGCTTTCACATTAGATATCGCCGTTCCCGACTTGTAAAGGTGAAAAACACTGCATCTCACTAAGTGACATTGTTTAATGCGGTTTTACGACGGTTCATATCTTAAGCTAACCTAACATTCGCACTGGTATCTAAAAGCGCTCTATTACACTGTTTCGTTCACAATTACGATATTTGCATAACCTCACAGTTTTTCACCAACTTATTACAGTACAGAACGCTGTATCTCGCTAAATGGCATCGTTCTTTAAGGTTTCACGATGCTTGCATGCGCTTTAACGAGAAGATCACATTATAGCAGTTTCGCACTTGTAACGGTACAACACGCAGTATCTGGCTTGTTCATGCCGTTTTGTGTGCTTTCACAACATTTCACCTATTGCAGTTTCGTGCATGCAATAAAACAACACTATCTCGTTAGATGACGTCGTTTTTGGTAGTTTCACGACGCTACCTATCTTAAACTAACCTAACCTAACCTAACCTTCGCACTTCGATCGTTAGAAAACGTTTTAGTCGCAACTTTACAATGTTTTCTACAAGATTAGGACGGTTTCATGCACTTTCACATTAGATATCGTAGTTCCCGACTTGTAATGTTGAAAAACACTACATCTCACTAAGTGACATTGTTTAATGCGGTTTTACGACGGTTGATATCTCAACCTAACCTAACATTCGCACTTGTATCTAAATACGCTCAATTACACTGTTTCGTTCACAATTACGATAATAGCTTGACCTCACAGTTTCTCACCAACTTATTACAGTACAGAACGCTGTATATCGCTAAATGACATCGTTCTTTAAGGTTTCACGATATTTGCATGCGCTTTAACGAGAATATCACAATAAAGCAGTTTCGCACTTGTAACGGCACAAGACGCAGTATCTGGCTAGTTCATGCCATTTTGTGTGCTTTCACATTATTTCACCTATCGTAGTTTCGTACTCGCAATAAAACAACACTATCTCGTTAGATGACATCGTTTTTGGTGGTTTCACGACGCTACCTAGCTCAAACTTTCACGACGCTACCTAGCTCAAACTAACCTTCACAATTCTATCGTTAGAAAACGTTTTATTCGCTACTTTACAATGTTTTCTACAAGATTACGACGGTTTCATGCGCTTTCACATTAGATATCGCAGTTCCCGACTTGTAATGGTGAAAAACACTGCATCTCACAAAGTGACAGTGTTTAATGCGGTTTTACGACGGTTCATATCTTAACCTAACCTAACATTCGCACTTGTATCTCAAAACGCTCTATTAGACTGTTTCGTTCACAATTACGATATTTGCATGACCTCACAGTTTTTCACCAACTTATTACAGTACAGAACGCTGTCTCTCGCTAAATGACATCATTCTTTAAGGTTTCACGATGCTTGCATGCGCTTTAACGAGAATATCACAACATAGCAGTTTCGCACTTGTAACGGTACAACACGCAGTATTTGGCTTGTTCTTGCCGTTTTGTGAGCTTTCACAACATTTTACCTATCGCAGTTTTGTACTCGCAATAAAACAACACTATCTCGTTAGATGACATCGTTTTTGGTGGTTTCACGACGCTACCTAGCTCAAACTAACCTAACCTTCACAATTCTATCGTTAGAAAACGTTTTATTCGCTACTTTACAATGTTTTCTACAAGATTACGACGGTTTCATGCGCTTTCACATTAGATATCGAAGTTCCCGACTTGTAATGGTGAAAAACACTGCATCTCACAAAGTGACAGTGTTTGATGCGGTTTTACGACGGTTCATATCTTAACCTAACTCAACATTCGCACTTGTATCTCAAAACGCTCTATTAGACTGTTTCGTTCACAATTACGATATTTGCATGACCTCACAGTTTTTCACCAACTTATTACAGTACAGAACGCTGTCTCTCGCTAAATGACATCATTCTTTAAGGTTTCACGATGCTTGCATGCGCTTTAACGAGAATATCACAACATAGCAGTTTCGCACTTGTAACGGTACAACACGCAGTATTTGGCTTGTTCTTGCCGTTTTGTGAGCTTTCACATCATTTTACCTATCGCAGTTTCGTACTCGCAATAAAACAACACTATTTCGTTAGATGACGTCGTTTTTGCTGGTTTCACAACGCTACCTAGCTTAAACTAACATAACTCAACCTAATATAACCTTCGCACTTCTATCGTTAGAAAACGTTTTACTCGCTACTTTACATTGCTTTCTACAACATTACGACGATTTCAAGCGCTTTCACATTAGATATCGCAGTTCCCAACTTGTAAAGGTGAAAAACACTGCATCACACTAAGTGACAATGTTTAATGCGGTTTTACGACGGTTCATACCTTAACCTACCGTAACCTAACCTAACCTAACCTAACCTTACCTAACCTAACCTAACCTAACCTAACCCAACCCAACCCAACCCAACCCAACCCAACTCAACCTAACCTAACCTAACCTAACCCAACCCAACCCAACCCAACCCAACCCAACCTAACCTAACCTAACCTAACCTAACCCAACCCAACCTAACCTAACCTAACCTAAACTAACCTAAACTAACCTAACCCAACCTAACCTAACCTAACCTAACCTAACCCAACCTAACCCGACCCAACCCAACCTAACCTAAGCTAACCTAACTTAACCTAACCTAACGTAACCTAACGTAACCTTACCTAACCTAACGTAACCTAACCTAACCTAACCTAACCTAACCCAACCTAACCTAACCTAACCTAACCCAACTCAACCCAACCTAACCTAATCTAACCTAACCTAACCCACCCTAACCAAACCTAACCTAACCTAACCTAACCTAACCTAACGACGGTTGCAAGCGCTTTCACATTAGATATCGCAGTTGCCGACTTGTAATGGTGAAAAACACTAAGTGACATTGTTTAAAGCGGTTTTACGACGGTTCATATCTTAACCTAACCTAACATTCGCACTTGTATCTAAAAACGCTCTATTACACTGTTTCGTTCACAATTACGATATTTGCATAACCTCACAGTTTTTCACCAACTTATTGCAGTACAGAACGCTGTATCTCGCTAAATGACATTGTTCTTTAAGGTTTCACGATGCTTGCATGCGCTTTAACGAGAATATCACAACATAGCAGTTTCGCACTTGTAACGGTACAACACGCAGTATTTGGCTTGTTCATGCCGTTTTGTGAGCTTTCACAACATTTTACCTATCGCAGTTTCGTACTCGCAATAAAACAACACTATCTCGTTAGAAGACGTCGTTTTTAGTGGTTTCACGACGCTACCTAGCTTAAACTAACATAACACAACCTAATATAACCTTCGCACTTCTATCGTTAGAAAACGTTTTACTCGCTACTTTACAATGCTCTCTACAACATTACGACAGTTTCATGCGCTTTCACAATAGATATCACAGTTCCCGACTTGTGATGGTGAAAAACACTGCATCTCACTTAGTGACATTGTTTCATGCGGTTTTACGACGGTTCATAACTTAACCTAACCTAACGTTCGCACTTGTATCTAAAAACGCTCTATCACACTGTTTCGTTCACATTTAAGATATTTGCATGACCTCACAGTTTTTCTCCAACTTATTACAGTACAGAACGCTGTATATCGCTAAATGACATCATTCTTTAGGGTTTCACGATGCTTGCATGCGCTTTAACGAGAATATCACAACATAGCAGTTTCGCACTTGTAACGGTGCAACACGCAGTATTTGGTTTGTTCATGCCCTTTTGTGTGCTTTAACAACATTTCACCTATTGCAGTTTCGTACATGAAATAAAACAATTATATCTCGTTAGATGTCGTCCTTTTTGGTGGTTTCACGACGCTACCTAGCTTAAACTAACAATTCAACCTAACATAACCTTCACAATTCTATCGTTAGAAAACGTTTTATTCGCTACTTTACAATGTTTTCTACAAGATTACGACGGTTTCATGCGCTTTCACATTAGATATCGCAGTTCCCAACTTGTAAAGGTGAAAAACACTGCATCACACTAAGTGACATTGTTTAATGCGGTTTTACGACGGTTCATACCTTAACCTACCGTAACCTAACCTAACCTAACCTAACCTTACCTAACCTAACCTAACCTAACCCAACCCAACCCAACTCAACCTAACCTAACCTAACCTAACCCAACCCAACCCAACCCAACCCAACCTAACCTAACCTAACCTAACCCAACCCAACCCAACCTAACCTAACCTAACCTAACCTAAACTAACCTAAACTAACCTAACCCAACCTAACCTAACCTAACCTAACCCAACCTAACCCGACCCAACCCAACCTAACCTAACCTAAGCTAACCTAACCTAACCTAACCAAACCTAACCTAACGTAACCTAACCTAACCTAACCTAACCTATTCTAACATAACCTAACCTTACCTAACCTAACCTAACCTAACGTAACCTAACCTAACCTAACATAACCTAACGTAACCTAACCTAACCTAACCTAACGTAACCTAACCTAACCTAACCCAACCTAACCCAACCCAACCCAACCCAACAACACCCAACCCAACCTAACCTAACCTAACCTAACCTTACCTAACCTAACCAAATTAACCTTACCTAACCTAACCTAACCTAACGTAACCTAACGTAACCTAACCTAACCTAACCTAACCCAACCTAACCTAACCTAACCAAACCTAACCTAACCTAACCTAACCTAACCTAACGACGGTTGCAAGCGCTCTCACATTAGATATCGCCGTTCCCGACTTGTAATGGTGAAAAACACTGCATCTCACTAAGTGACATTGTTTAATGCGGTTTTACGACGGTTCATATCTCAACCTAACCTAACATTCGCACTTGTATCTAAAAACGCTCTATTACACTGTTTCGTTCACAATTAGGATATTTGCATAACCTCACAGTTTTTCACCAACTTATTACAGTACAGAACGCTGTATCTCGCTAAATGGCATCGTTCTTTAAGGTTTCACGATGCTTGCATGCGCTTTAACGAGAATATCACATTATAGCAGTTTCGCACTTGTAACGGTACAACACGCAGTATCTGGCTTGTTCATGCCGTTTTGTGTCCTTTCACAACATTTCACCTATTGCAGTTTCGTGCATGCAATAAAACAACACTATCTCGTTAGATGACGTCGTTTTTGGTAGTTTAACGACGCTACCTATCCTAAACTAACCTAACCTAACCTAACCTTTGCACTTCTATCGTTAGAAAACGTTTTACTCGCAACTTTACAATGTTTTCTACAAGATTACGACGGTTTCATGCGCTTTCACATTAGATATCGTAGTTCCCAACTTGTAAATGTGAAAAACACTGCATCACACTAAGTGAATTTGTTTAATGCGGTTTTACGACGGTTCATACCATAACCTACCATAACCTAACCTAACCTAACCTAAACTTACCTAACCTAACCCAACCCAACCCAACCCAACCCAACTCAACCTAACCTAACCTAACCCAACCCAACCCAACCCAACCCAACCTAACCTAACCTAACCTAACCTAACCTAACCCAACCCAACCTAACCTAACCTAACCTAAATTAAACTAACCTAAACTAACCTAACCCAACCTAACCTAACCTAACCTAACCTAACCCAACCTAACCCGACCTAACCTAACCTAACCTAACCTTACCTAACCTAACCAAATTAACCTTACCTAACCTAACCTAACCTAACGTAACCTAACGTAACCTAACCTAACCTAACATAACCCAACCTAACCTAACCTAACCTAACCTAACCTAACCCAACTCAACCCAACCTAACCTAATCTAACCTAACCTAACCTAACCTAACCAAACCTAACCTAACCTAACCTAGCCTAACGACGGTTGCAAGCGCTTTCACATTAGATATCGCCGTTCCCGACTTGTAATGGTGAAAAACACTGCATCTCACTAAGTGACATTGTTTAATGCGGTTTTACGACGGTTCATATCTTAACCTAACCTAACATTCGCACTGGTATCTAAAAGCGCTCTATTACACTGTTTCGTTCACAATTACGATATTTGCATAACCTCACAGTTTTTCACCAACTTATTACAGTACAGAACGCTGTATCTCGCTAAATGGCATCGTTCTTTAAGGTTTCACGATGCTTGCATGCGCTTTAACGAGAATATCACATTATAGCAGTTTCGCACTTGTAACGGTACAACACGCAGTATCTGGCTTGTTCATGCCGTTTTGTGTGCTTTCACAACATTTCACCTATTGCAGTTTCGTGCATGCAATAAAACAACACTATCTCGTTAGATGACGTCGTTTTTGGTAGTTTCACGACGCTACCTATTCTAAACTAACCTAACCTAACCTAACCTTCGCACTTCGATCGTTAGAAAACGTTTTAGTCGCAACTTTACAATGTTTTCTACAAGATTAGGACGGTTTCATGCGCTTTCACATTAGATATCGTAGTTCCCAACTTGTAAAGGTGAAAAACACTGCATCACACTAAGTGAATTTGTTTAATGCGGTTTTACGACGGTTCATACCATAACCTACCGTAACCTAACCTAACCTAACCTAACCTTACCTAACCTAACCTAACCTAACCCAACCCAACCCAACCCAACCCAACTCAACCTAACCTAACCTAACCTAACCCAACCCAACCCAACCCAACCTAACCTAACCTAACCTAACCTAACCCAACCCAACCTAACCTAACCTAACCTAACCTAAACTAACCTAACCCAACCTAACCTAACCTAACCTAACCTAACCCAACCTAACCCGACCTAACCTAACCTAACCTAACCTTACCTAACCTAACCAAATTAACCTTACCTAACCTAACCTAACCTAACGTAACCTAACGTAACCTAACCTAACCTAACATAACCCAACCTAACCTAACCTAACCTAACCTAACCTAACCCAACTCAACCCAACCTAACCTAATCTAACCTAACCTAACCTAACCTAACCTAACCTAACCAAACCTAACCTAACCTAACCTAGCCTAACGACGGTTGCAAGCGCTTTCACATTAGATATCGCCGTTCCCGACTTGTAAAGGTGAAAAACACTGCATCTCACTAAGTGACATTGTTTAATGCGGTTTTACGACGGTTCATATCTTAAGCTAACCTAACATTCGCACTGGTATCTAAAAGCGCTCTATTACACTGTTTCGTTCACAATTACGATATTTGCATAACCTCACAGTTTTTCACCAACTTATTACAGTACAGAACGCTGTATCTCGCTAAATGGCATCGTTCTTTAAGGTTTCACGATGCTTGCATGCGCTTTAACGAGAAGATCACATTATAGCAGTTTCGCACTTGTAACGGTACAACACGCAGTATCTGGCTTGTTCATGCCGTTTTGTGTGCTTTCACAACATTTCACCTATTGCAGTTTCGTGCATGCAATAAAACAACACTATCTCGTTAGATGACGTCGTTTTTGGTAGTTTCACGACGCTACCTATCTTAAACTAACCTAACCTAACCTAACCTTCGCACTTCGATCGTTAGAAAACGTTTTAGTCGCAACTTTACAATGTTTTCTACAAGATTAGGACGGTTTCATGCACTTTCACATTAGATATCGTAGTTCCCGACTTGTAATGTTGAAAAACACTACATCTCACTAAGTGACATTGTTTAATGCGGTTTTACGACGGTTGATATCTCAACCTAACCTAACATTCGCACTTGTATCTAAATACGCTCAATTACACTGTTTCGTTCACAATTACGATAATAGCTTGACCTCACAGTTTCTCACCAACTTATTACAGTACAGAACGCTGTATATCGCTAAATGACATCGTTCTTTAAGGTTTCACGATATTTGCATGCGCTTTAACGAGAATATCACAATAAAGCAGTTTCGCACTTGTAACGGCACAAGACGCAGTATCTGGCTAGTTCATGCCATTTTGTGTGCTTTCACATTATTTCACCTATCGTAGTTTCGTACTCGCAATAAAACAACACTATCTCGTTAGATGACATCGTTTTTGGTGGTTTCACGACGCTACCTAGCTCAAACTTTCACGACGCTACCTAGCTCAAACTAACCTTCACAATTCTATCGTTAGAAAACGTTTTATTCGCTACTTTACAATGTTTTCTACAAGATTACGACGGTTTCATGCGCTTTCACATTAGATATCGCAGTTCCCGACTTGTAATGGTGAAAAACACTGCATCTCACAAAGTGACAGTGTTTAATGCGGTTTTACGACGGTTCATATCTTAACCTAACCTAACATTCGCACTTGTATCTCAAAACGCTCTATTAGACTGTTTCGTTCACAATTACGATATTTGCATGACCTCACAGTTTTTCACCAACTTATTACAGTACAGAACGCTGTCTCTCGCTAAATGACATCATTCTTTAAGGTTTCACGATGCTTGCATGCGCTTTAACGAGAATATCACAACATAGCAGTTTCGCACTTGTAACGGTACAACACGCAGTATTTGGCTTGTTCTTGCCGTTTTGTGAGCTTTCACAACATTTTACCTATCGCAGTTTTGTACTCGCAATAAAACAACACTATCTCGTTAGATGACATCGTTTTTGGTGGTTTCACGACGCTACCTAGCTCAAACTAACCTAACCTTCACAATTCTATCGTTAGAAAACGTTTTATTCGCTACTTTACAATGTTTTCTACAAGATTACGACGGTTTCATGCGCTTTCACATTAGATATCGAAGTTCCCGACTTGTAATGGTGAAAAACACTGCATCTCACAAAGTGACAGTGTTTGATGCGGTTTTACGACGGTTCATATCTTAACCTAACTCAACATTCGCACTTGTATCTCAAAACGCTCTATTAGACTGTTTCGTTCACAATTACGATATTTGCATGACCTCACAGTTTTTCACCAACTTATTACAGTACAGAACGCTGTCTCTCGCTAAATGACATCATTCTTTAAGGTTTCACGATGCTTGCATGCGCTTTAACGAGAATATCACAACATAGCAGTTTCGCACTTGTAACGGTACAACACGCAGTATTTGGCTTGTTCTTGCCGTTTTGTGAGCTTTCACATCATTTTACCTATCGCAGTTTCGTACTCGCAATAAAACAACACTATTTCGTTAGATGACGTCGTTTTTGCTGGTTTCACAACGCTACCTAGCTTAAACTAACATAACTCAACCTAATATAACCTTCGCACTTCTATCGTTAGAAAACGTTTTACTCGCTACTTTACATTGCTTTCTACAACATTACGACGATTTCAAGCGCTTTCACATTAGATATCGCAGTTCCCAACTTGTAAAGGTGAAAAACACTGCATCACACTAAGTGACAATGTTTAATGCGGTTTTACGACGGTTCATACCTTAACCTACCGTAACCTAACCTAACCTAACCTAACCTTACCTAACCTAACCTAACCTAACCTAACCCAACCCAACCCAACCCAACCCAACCCAACTCAACCTAACCTAACCTAACCTAACCCAACCCAACCCAACCCAACCCAACCCAACCTAACCTAACCTAACCTAACCTAACCCAACCCAACCTAACCTAACCTAACCTAAACTAACCTAAACTAACCTAACCCAACCTAACCTAACCTAACCTAACCTAACCCAACCTAACCCGACCCAACCCAACCTAACCTAAGCTAACCTAACTTAACCTAACCTAACGTAACCTAACGTAACCTTACCTAACCTAACGTAACCTAACCTAACCTAACCTAACCTAACCCAACCTAACCTAACCTAACCTAACCCAACTCAACCCAACCTAACCTAATCTAACCTAACCTAACCCACCCTAACCAAACCTAACCTAACCTAACCTAACCTAACCTAACGACGGTTGCAAGCGCTTTCACATTAGATATCGCAGTTGCCGACTTGTAATGGTGAAAAACACTAAGTGACATTGTTTAAAGCGGTTTTACGACGGTTCATATCTTAACCTAACCTAACATTCGCACTTGTATCTAAAAACGCTCTATTACACTGTTTCGTTCACAATTACGATATTTGCATAACCTCACAGTTTTTCACCAACTTATTGCAGTACAGAACGCTGTATCTCGCTAAATGACATTGTTCTTTAAGGTTTCACGATGCTTGCATGCGCTTTAACGAGAATATCACAACATAGCAGTTTCGCACTTGTAACGGTACAACACGCAGTATTTGGCTTGTTCATGCCGTTTTGTGAGCTTTCACAACATTTTACCTATCGCAGTTTCGTACTCGCAATAAAACAACACTATCTCGTTAGAAGACGTCGTTTTTAGTGGTTTCACGACGCTACCTAGCTTAAACTAACATAACACAACCTAATATAACCTTCGCACTTCTATCGTTAGAAAACGTTTTACTCGCTACTTTACAATGCTCTCTACAACATTACGACAGTTTCATGCGCTTTCACAATAGATATCACAGTTCCCGACTTGTGATGGTGAAAAACACTGCATCTCACTTAGTGACATTGTTTCATGCGGTTTTACGACGGTTCATAACTTAACCTAACCTAACGTTCGCACTTGTATCTAAAAACGCTCTATCACACTGTTTCGTTCACATTTAAGATATTTGCATGACCTCACAGTTTTTCTCCAACTTATTACAGTACAGAACGCTGTATATCGCTAAATGACATCATTCTTTAGGGTTTCACGATGCTTGCATGCGCTTTAACGAGAATATCACAACATAGCAGTTTCGCACTTGTAACGGTGCAACACGCAGTATTTGGTTTGTTCATGCCCTTTTGTGTGCTTTAACAACATTTCACCTATTGCAGTTTCGTACATGAAATAAAACAATTATATCTCGTTAGATGTCGTCCTTTTTGGTGGTTTCACGACGCTACCTAGCTTAAACTAACAATTCAACCTAACATAACCTTCACAATTCTATCGTTAGAAAACGTTTTATTCGCTACTTTACAATGTTTTCTACAAGATTACGACGGTTTCATGCGCTTTCACATTAGATATCGCCGTTCCCGACTTGTAATGGTGAAAAACACTGCATCTCACTAAGTGACATTGTTTAATGCGGTTTTACGACGGTTCATATCTTAACCTAACCTAACATTCGCACTGGTATCTAAAAGCGCTCTATTACACTGTTTCGTTCACAATTACGATATTTGCATAACCTCACAGTTTTTCACCAACTTATTACAGTACAGAACGCTGTATCTCGCTAAATGGCATCGTTCTTTAAGGTTTCACGATGCTTGCATGCGCTTTAACGAGAATATCACATTATAGCAGTTTCGCACTTGTAACGGTACAACACGCAGTATCTGGCTTGTTCATGCCGTTTTGTGTGCTTTCACAACATTTCACCTATTGCAGTTTCGTGCATGCAATAAAACAACACTATCTCGTTAGATGACGTCGTTTTTGGTAGTTTCACGACGCTACCTATCTTAAACTAACCTAACCTAACCTAACCTTCGCACTTCGATCGTTAGAAAACGTTTTAGTCGCAACTTTACAATGTTTTCTACAAGATTAGGACGGTTTCATGCACTTTCACATTAGATATCGTAGTTCCCGACTTGTAATGTTGAAAAACACTACATCTCACTAAGTGACATTGTTTAATGCGGTTTTACGACGGTTGATATCTCAACCTAACCTAACATTCGCACTTGTATCTAAATACGCTCAATTACACTGTTTCGTTCACAATTACGATAATAGCTTGACCTCACAGTTTCTCACCAACTTATTACAGTACAGAACGCTGTATATCGCTAAATGACATCGTTCTTTAAGGTTTCACAATATTTGCATGCGCTTTAACGAGAATATCACAACATAGCAGTTTCGCACTTGTAACGGTACAACACGCAGTATTTGGCTTGATCTTGCCGTTTTGTGAGCTTTCACAGCATTTTACCTATCGCAGTTTCGTACTCGCAATAAAACAACACTTTCTCGTTAGATGACATCGTTTTTGGTGGTTTCACGACGCTACCTAGCTCAAACTAACCTAACCTTCACAATTCTATCGTTAGAAAACGTTTTATTCGCTACTTTACAATGTTTTCTACAAGATTACGACGGTTTCATGCGCTTTCACATTAGATATCGAAGTTCCCGACTTGTAATGGTGAAAAACACTGCATCTCACAAAGTGACAGTGTTTGATGCGGTTTTACGACGGTTCATATCTTAACCTAACTCAACATTCGCACTTGTATCTCAAAACGCTCTATTAGACTGTTTCGTTCACAATTACGATATTTGCATGACCTCACAGTTTTTCACCAACTTATTACAGTACAGAACGCTGTCTCTCGCTAAATGACATCATTCTTTAAGGTTTCACGATGCTTGCATGCGCTTTAACGAGAATATCACAACATAGCAGTTTCGCACTTGTAACGGTACAACACGCAGTATTTGGCTTGTTCTTGCCGTTTTGTGAGCTTTCACATCATTTTACCTATCGCAGTTTCGTACTCGCAATAAAACAACACTATTTCGTTAGATGACGTCGTTTTTGCTGGTTTCACAACGCTACCTAGCTTAAACTAACATAACTCAACCTAATATAACCTTCGCACTTCTATCGTTAGAAAACGTTTTACTCGCTACTTTACATTGCTTTCTACCACATTACGACGATTTCAAGCGCTTTCACATTAGATATCGCAGTTCCCAACTTGTAAAGGTGAAAAACACTGCATCACACTAAGTGACAATGTTTAATGCGGTTTTACGACGGTTCATACCTTAACCTACCGTAACCTAACCTAACCTAACCTAACCTTACCTAACCTAACCTAACCTAACCTAACCCAACCCAACCCAACCCAACCCAACCCAACTCAACCTAACCTAACCTAACCTAACCCGAACCCAACCCAACCCAACCCAACCCAACCTAACCTAACCTAACCTAACCTAACCCAACCCAACCTAACCTAACCTAACCTAAACTAACCTAAACTAACCTAACCCAACCTAACCTAACCTAACCTAACCTAACCCAACCTAACCCGACCCAACCCAACCTAACCTAAGCTAACCTAACTTAACCTAACCTAACGTAACCTAACGTAACCTTACCTAACCTAACGTAACCTAACCTAACCTAACCTAACCTAACCCAACCTAACCTAACCTAACCTAACCCAACTCAACCCAACCTAACCTAATCTAACCTAACCTAACCCACCCTAACCAAACCTAACCTAACCTAACCTAACCTAACCTAACGACGGTTGCAAGCGCTTTCACATTAGATATCGCAGTTGCCGACTTGTAATGGTGAAAAACACTAAGTGACATTGTTTAAAGCGGTTTTACGACGGTTCATATCTTAACCTAACCTAACACTCGCACTTGTATCTAAAAACGCTCTATTACACTGTTTCGTTCACAATTACGATATTTGCATAACCTCACAGTTTTTCACCAACTTATTGCAGTACAGAACGCTGTATCTCGCTAAATGACATTGTTCTTTAAGGTTTCACGATGCTTGCATGCGCTTTAACGAGAATATCACAACATAGCAGTTTCGCACTTGTAACGGTACAACACGCAGTATTTGGCTTGTTCATGCCGTTTTGTGAGCTTTCACAACATTTTACCTATCGCAGTTTCGTACTCGCAATAAAACAACACTATCTCGTTAGAAGACGTCGTTTTTAGTGGTTTCACGACGCTACCTAGCTTAAACTAACATAACACAACCTAATATAACCTTCGCACTTCTATCGTTAGAAAACGTTTTACTCGCTACTTTACAATGCTCTCTACAACATTACGACAGTTTCATGCGCTTTCACAATAGATATCACAGTTCCCGACTTGTGATGGTGAAAAACACTGCATCTCACTTAGTGACATTGTTTCATGCGGTTTTACGACGGTTCATAACTTAACCTAACCTAACGTTCGCACTTGTATCTAAAAACGCTCTATCACACTGTTTCGTTCACATTTAAGATATTTGCATGACCTCACAGTTTTTCTCCAACTTATTACAGTACAGAACGCTGTATATCGCTAAATGACATCATTCTTTAGGGTTTCACGATGCTTGCATGCGCTTTAACGAGAATATCACAACATAGCAGTTTCGCACTTGTAACGGTGCAACACGCAGTATTTGGTTTGTTCATGCCCTTTTGTGTGCTTTAACAACATTTCACCTATTGCAGTTTCGTACATGAAATAAAACAATTATATCTCGTTAGATGTCGTCCTTTTTGGTGGTTTCACGACGCTACCTAGCTTAAACTAACAATTCAACCTAACATAACCTTCACAATTCTATCGTTAGAAAACGTTTTATTCGCTACTTTACAATGTTTTCTACAAGATTACGACGGTTTCATGCGCTTTCACATTAGATATCGCCGTTCCCGACTTGTAATGGTGAAAAACACTGCATCTCACTAAGTGACATTGTTTAATGCGGTTTTACGACGGTGCATATCTTAACCTAACCTAACATTCGCACTGGTATCTAAAAGCGCTCTATTACACTGTTTCGTTCACAATTACGATATTTGCATAACCTCACAGTTTTTCACCAACTTATTACAGTACAGAACGCTGTATCTCGCTAAATGGCATCGTTCTTTAAGGTTTCACGATGCTTGCATGCGCTTTAACGAGAATATCACATTATAGCAGTTTCGCACTTGTAACGGTACAACACGCAGTATCTGGCTTGTTCATGCCGTTTTGTGTGCTTTCACAACATTTCACCTATTGCAGTTTCGTGCATGCAATAAAACAACACTATCTCGTTAGATGACGTCGTTTTTGGTAGTTTCACGACGCTACCTATCTTAAACTAACCTAACCTAACCTAACCTTCGCACTTCGATCGTTAGAAAACGTTTTAGTCGCAACTTTACAATGTTTTCTACAAGATTAGGACGGTTTCATGCACTTTCACATTAGATATCGTAGTTCCCGACTTGTAATGTTGAAAAACACTACATCTCACTAAGTGACATTGTTTAATGCGGTTTTACGACGGTTGATATCTCAACCTAACCTAACATTCGCACTTGTATCTAAATACGCTCAATTACACTGTTTCGTTCACAATTACGATAATAGCTTGACCTCACAGTTTCTCACCAACTTATTACAGTACAGAACGCTGTATATCGCTAAATGACATCGTTCTTTAAGGTTTCACAATATTTGCATGCGCTTTAACGAGAATATCACAACATAGCAGTTTCGCACTTGTAACGGTACAACACGCAGTATTTGGCTTGTTCTTGCCGTTTTGTGAGCTTTCACAGCATTTTACCTATCGCAGTTTCGTACTCGCAATAAAACAACACTTTCTCGTTAGATGACATCGTTTTTGGTGGTTTCACGACGCTACCTAGCTCAAACTAACCTAACCTTCACAATTCTATCGTTAGAAAACGTTTTATTCGCTACTTTACAATGTTTTCTACAAGATTACGACGGTTTCATGCGCTTTCACATTAGATATCGCAGTTCCTGACTTGTAATGGTGAAAAACACTGCATCTCACAAAGTGACAGTGTTTAATGCAGTTTTACGACGGTTCATATCTTAACCTAACCTAACATTCGCACTTGTATCTCAAAACGCTCTATTAGACTGTTTCGTTCACAATTACGATATTTGCATGACCTCACAGTTTTTCACCAACTTATTACAGTACAGAACGCTGTCTCTCGCTAAATGACATCATTCTTTAAGGTTTCACGATGCTTGCATGCGCTTTAACGAGAATATCACAACATAGCAGTTTCGCACTTGTAACGGTACAACACGCAGTATTTGGCTTGTTCTTGCCGTTTTGTGAGCTTTCACAACATTTTACCTATCGCAGTTTTGTACTCGCAATAAAACAACACTATCTCGTTAGATGACATCGTTTTTGGTGGTTTCACGACGCTACCTAGCTCAAACTAACCTAACCTTCACAATTCTATCGTTAGAAAACGTTTTATTCGCTACTTTACAATGTTTTCTACAAGATTACGACGGTTTCATGCGCTTTCACATTAGATATCGCAGTTCCCGACTTGTAATGGTGAAAAACACTGCATCTCACAAAGTGACAGTGTTTAATGCGGTTTTACGACGGTTCATATCTTAACCTAACTCAACATTTGCACTTGTATCTCAAAACGCTCTATTAGACTGTTTCGTTCACAATTACGATATTTGCATGACCTCACAGTTTTTCACCAACTTATTACAGTACAGAACGCTGTCTCTCGCTAAATGACATCATTCTTTAAGGTTTCACGATGCTTGCATGCGCTTTAACGAGAATATCACAACATAGCAGTTTCGCACTTGTAACGGTACAACACGCAGTATTTGGCTTGTTCTTGCCGTTTTGTGAGCTTTCACAACATTTTACCTATCGCAGTTTCGTACTCGCAATAAAACAACACTATTTCGTTAGATGACGTCGTTTTTGGTGGTTTCACAACGCTACCTAGCTTAAACTAACATAACTCAACCTAATATAACCTTCGCACTTCTATCGTTAGAAAACGTTTTACTCGCTACTTTACATTGCTTTCTACAACATTACGACGATTTCAAGCGCTTTCACATTAGATATCGCAGTTCCCAACTTGTAAAGTTGAAAAACACTGCATCACACTAAGTGAAATTGTTTAATGCGGTTTTACGACGGTTCATACCTTAACCTACCGTAACCTAACCTAACCTAACCTAACCTTACCTAACCTAACCTAACCTAACCCAATCCAACCCAACCCAACCCAACCCAACCCAACTCAACCTAACCTAACCTAACCCAACCCAACCCAACCCAACCCAACCTAACCTAACCTAACCTAACCTAACCCAACCCAACCCAACCCAACCCAACCCAACCTAACCTAACCTAACCTAACCTAACCCAACCCAACCTAACCTAACCTAACCTAAACTAACCTAACCCAACCTAACCTAACCTAACCTAACCCAACCTAACCCGACCCAACCCAACCTAACCTAACATAACCTTACCTAACCTAACCTAACCTAACCCAACCTAACCTAACTCAACCTAACCTAACCCAACTCAACCCAACCTAACCTAATCTAACCTAACCTAACCTAACCAAACCTAACCTAACCTAACCTAACCTAACGACGGTTGCAAGCGCTTTCACATTAGATATCGCAGTTCCCGACTTGTAATGGTGAAAAACACTAAGTGACATTGTTTAATGCGGTTTTACGACGGTTGATATCTTAACCTAACCTAACATTCGCACTTGTATCTAAAAGTGCTCTATTACACTGTTTCGTTCACAATTACGATATTTGCATAACCTCACAGTTTTTCACCAACTTATTGCAGTACAGAACGCTGTATCTCGCTAAATGACATTGTTCTTTAAGGTTTCACTATGCTTGCATGCGCTTTAACGAGAATATCACAACATAGCAGTTTCGCAATTGTAACGGTACAACACGCAGTATTTGGCTTGTGCATGCCGTTTTGTGTGCTTTCACAACATTTCACCTATCGCAGTTTCGTACTCGCAATAAAACAACACTATCTCGTTAGATGACGTCGTTTTTGGTGGTTTCACGACGCTTCCTAGCTTAAACTAACATAACTCAACCTAACATAATCTTCGCACTTCTATCAATAGAAAACGTTTTACTCGCTACTTTACATGGCTTTCTACAACATTACGACGGTTTCAAGCGCTTTCACATTAGATATCGCAGTTCCCAACTTGTAAAGGTGAAAAACACTGCATCTCACTAAGTGACATTGTTTAATGCGGTTTTACGACGGTTCATACCTTAACCTAACGTAACCTAACCTAGCCTAACCTAACCTTAACTAACCTAACCTAACCTAACCCAACCCAACCTAACCTAACCTAATCTAACCTAAACTAACCTAACCCAACCTAACGTAACCTAACCTAACCTAACCTAACCCATCCTAACCTAACCTAACCTAACCCAACTCAACCGAACCTAACCTAATCTAACCTAACCTAACCTAACCTAACCTAACCAAACCTAACCTAACCTAACCTAACCTAACCTAACCTAACCTAACGACGGTTGCAAGCGCTTTCACATTAGATGTCGCAGTTCCCGACTTGTAATAGTGAAAAACACTAAGTGACATTGTTTAGTGCGGTTTTACGACGGTTCATATCTTAACCTAACCTAACATTCGCACTTGTATCTAAAAACGCTCTATTACACTGTTTCGATCACAATTACGATATTTGCATAACCTCACAGTTTTTCACCAACTTATTGCAGTACAGAACGCTGTATCTCGCTAAATGACATTGTTCTTTAAGGTTTCACGATGCTTGCATGCGCTTTAACGAGAATATCACAACATAGCAGTTTCGCACTTGTAACGGTACAACACGCAGTATTTGGCTTGTGCATGCCGTTTTGTGTGCTTTCACAACATTTCACCTATCGTAGTTTCGTACTCGCAATAAAACAACACTATCTCGTTAGATGACATCGTTTTTGGTGGTTTCACGACGCTACCTAGCTCAAACTAACCTAACCTTCACAATTCTATCGTTAGAAAACGTTTTATTCGCTACTTTACAATGTTTTCTACAAGATTACGACGGTTTCATGCGCTTTCACATTAGATATCGCAGTTCCCGACTTGTAATGGTGAAAAACACTGCATCTCACAAAGTGACAGTGTTTAATGCGGTTTTACGACGGTTCATATCTTAACCTAACCTAACATTCGCACTTGTATCTCAAAACGCTCTATTAGACTGTTTCGTTCACAATTACGATATTTGCATGACCTCACAGTTTTTCACCAACTTAGTACAGTACAGAACGCTGTCTCTCGCTAAATGACATCATTCTTTAAGGTTTCACGATGCTTGCATGCGCTTTAACGAGAATATCACAACATAGCAGTTTCGCACTTGTAACGGTACAACACGCAGTATTTGGCTTGTTCTTGCCGTTTTGTGAGCTTTCACAGCATTTTACCTATCGCAGTTTCGTACTCGCAATAAAACAACACTTTCTCGTTAGATGACATCGTTTTTGGTGGTTTCACGACGCTACCTAGCTCAAACTAACCTAACCTTCACAATTCTATCGTTAGAAAACGTTTTATTCGCTACTTTACAATGTTTTCTACAAGATTACGACGGTTTCATGCGCTTTCACATTAGATATCGCAGTTCCTGACTTGTAATGGTGAAAAACCCTGCATCTCACAAAGTGACAGTGTTTAATGCAGTTTTACGACGGTTCATATCTTAACCTAACCTAACATTCGCACTTGTATCTCAAAACGCTCTATTAGACTGTTTCGTTCACAATTACGATATTTGCATGACCTCACAGTTTTTCACCAACTTATTACAGTACAGAACGCTGTCTCTCGCTAAATGACATCATTCTTTAAGGTTTCACGATGCTTGCATGCGCTTTAACGAGAATATCACAACATAGCAGTTTCGCACTTGTAACGGTACAACACGCAGTATTTGGCTTGTTCTTGCCGTTTTGTGAGCTTTCACAACATTTTACCTATCGCAGTTTCGTACTCGCAATGAAACAACACTATCTCGTTAGATGACATCGTTTTTGGTGGTTTCACGACGCTACCTAGCTCAAACTAACCTAACCTTCACAATTCTATCGTTAGAAAACGTTTTATTCGCTACTTTACAATGTTTTCTACAAGATTACGACGGTTTCATGCGCTTTCACATTAGATATCGCAGTTCCTGACTTGTAATGGTGAAAAACACTGCATCTCTCAAAGTGACAGTGTTTAATGCGGTTTTACGACGGTTCATATCTTAACCTAACCTAACATTCGCACTTGTATCTAAAAACGCTCTATTACACTGTTTCGTTCACAATTACGATATTTGCATAACCTCACAGTTTTTCACCAACTTATTGCAGTACAGAACGCTGTATCTCGCTAAATGACATTGTTCTTTAAGGTTTCACGATGCTTGCATGCGCTTTAACGAGAATATCACAACATAGCAGTTTCGCACTTGTAACGGTACAACACGCAGTATTTGGCTTGTTCATGCCGTTTTGTGAGCTTTCACAACATTTTACCTATCGCAGTTTCGTACTCGAAATAAAACAACACTATCTCGTTAGAAGACGTCGTTTTTAGTGGTTTCAGGACGCTACCTAGCTTAAACTAACATAACACAACCTAATATAACCTTCGCACTTCTATCGTTAGAAAACGTTTTACTCGCTACTTTACAATGCTCTCTACAACATTACGACAGTTTCATGCGCTTTCACAATAGATATCACAGTTCCCGACTTGTGATGGTGAAAAACATTGCATCTCACTTAGTGACATTGTTTCATGCGGTTTTACGACGGTTCATAACTTAACCTAACCTAACGTTCGCACTTGTATCTAAAAACGCTCTATCACACTGTTTCGTTGACATTTAAGATATTTGCATGACCTCACAGTTTTTCTCCAACTTATTACAGTACAGAACGCTGTATATCGCTAAATGACATCATTCTTTAGGGTTTCACGATGCTTGCATGCGCTTTAACGAGAATATCACAACATAGCAGTTTCGCACTTGTAACGGTGCAACACGCAGTATTTGGTTTGTTCATGCCCTTTTGTGTGCTTTAACAACATTTCACCTATTGCAGTTTCGTACATGAAATAAAACAATTATATCTCGTTAGATGTCGTCCTTTTTGGTGGTTTCACGACGCTACCTAGCTTAAACTAACAATTCAACCTAACATAACCTTCACAATTCTATCGTTAGAAAACGCTTTATTCGCTACTTTACAATGTTTTCTACAAGATTACGACGGTTTCATGCGCTTTCACATTAGATATCGCAGTTCCCGACTTGTAATGGTGAAAAACACTGCATCTCACAAAGTGACAGTGTTTATATCGGTTTTACGACGGTTCATATCTTAACCTAACCTAACATTCGCACTTGTATCTCAAAACGCTCTATTAGACTGTTTCGTTCACAATTACGATATTTGCATGACCTCACAGTTTTTCACCAACTTATTACAGTACAGAACGCTGTCTCTCGCTAAATGACATCATTCTTTGAGGTTTCACGATGCTTGCTTGCGCTTTAACGAGAATATCACAACATAGCAGTTTTGCGCTTGTAACGGTACAACACGCAGTATTTGGCTTGTTCTTGCCGTTTTGTGAGCTTTCACAACATTTTACCTATCGCAGTTTCGTACTCGAAATAAAACAACACTATTTCGTTAGATGACGTCGTTTTTGGTGGTTTCACGACGCTACCTAGCTTAAACTAACATAACTCAACCTAATATAACCTTCGCACTTCTATTGTTAGAAAGCGTTTTACTCGCTACTTTACATTGCTTTCTACAACATTACGACGATTTCAAGCGCTTTCACATTAGATATCGCAGTTCCCAACTTGTAAAGGTGAAAAACACTGCATCACACTAAGTGAAATTGTTTAATGCGGTTTTACGACGGTTCATACCTTAACCTACCGTAACCTAACCTAACCTAACCTAACCTTACCTAACCTAACCTAACCTAACCTAACCCAATCCAACCCAACCCAACCCAACCCAACCCAACTCAACCTAACCTAACATAACCCAACCCAACCCAACCCAACCCAACCCAACCTAACCTAACCTAACCTAACCTAACCTAACCCAACCCAACCCAACCCAACCCAACCCAACCTAACCTAACCTAACCTAACCTAACCCAACCCAACCTAACCTAACCTAACCTAAACTAACGTAAACTAACCTAACCCAACCTAACCTAACCTAACCTAACCTAACCCAACCTAACCCGACCCAACCCAACCTAACCTAACATAACCTTACCTAACCTAACCTAACCTAACCCAACCTAACCTAACTCAACCTAACCTAACCCAACTCAACCCCACCTAACCTAATCTAACCTAACCTAACCTAACCAAACCTAACCTAACCTAACCTAACGACGGTTGCAAGCGCTTTCACATTAGATATCGCAGTTCCCGACTTGTAATGGTGAAAAACACTAAGTGACATTGTTTAATGCGGTTTTACGACGGTTCATATCTTAACCTAACCTAACATTCGCAATTGTATCTAAAAGTGCTCTATTACACTGTTTCGTTCACAATTACGATATTTGCATAACCTCACAGTTTTTCACCAACTTATTGCAGTACAGAACGCTGTATCTCGCTAAATGACATTGTTCTTTAAGGTTTCACTATGCTTGCATGCGCTTTAACGAGAATATCACAACATAGCAGTTTCGCAATTGTAACGGTACAACACGCAGTATTTGGCTTGTGCATGCCGTTTTGTGTGCTTTCACAACATTTCACCTATCGCAGTTTCGTACTCGCAATAAAACAACACTATCTCGTTAGATGACGTCGTTTTTGGTGGTTTCACGACGCTTCCTAGCTTAAACTAACATAACTCAACCTAACATAATCTTCGCACTTCTATCAATAGAAAACGTTTTACTCGCTACTTTACATGGCTTTCTACAACATTACGACGGTTTCAAGCGCTTTCACATTAGATATCGCAGTTCCCAACTTGTAAAGGTGAAAAACACTGCATCTCACTAAGTGACATTGTTTAATGCGGTTTTACGACGGTTCATACCTTAACCTAACGTAACCTAACCTAGCCTATCCTAACCTTAACTAACCTAACCTAACCTAACCCAACCCAACCTAACCTAACCTAATCTAACCTAAACTAACCTAACCCAACCTAACGTAACCTAACCTAACCTAACCTAACCCAACCTAACCTAACCTAACCTAACCCAACTCAACCGAACCTAACCTAGTCTAACCTAACCTAACCTAACCTAACCAAACCTAACCTAACCTAACCTAACCTAACCTAACCTAACGACGGTTGCAAGCGCTTTCGCATTAGATGTCGCAGTTCCCGACTTGTAATAGTGAAAAACACTAAGTGACATTGTTTAGTGCGGTTTTACGACGGTTCATATCTTAACCTAACCTAACATTCGCACTTGTATCTAAAAACGCTCTATTACACTGTTTCGATCACAATTACGATATTTGCATAACCTCACAGTTTTTCACCAACTTATTGCAGTACAGAACGCTGTATCTCGCTAAATGACATTGTTCTTTAAGGTTTCACGATGCTTGCATGCGCTTTAACGAGAATATCACAACATAGCAGTTTCGCACTTGTAACGGTACAACACGCAGTATTTGGCTTGTGCATGCCGTTTTGTGTGCTTTCACAACATTTCACCTATCGTAGTTTCGTACTCGCAATAAAACAACACTATCTCGTTAGATGACATCGTTTTTGGTGGTTTCACGACGCTACCTAGCTCAAACTAACCTAACCTTCACAATTCTATCGTTAGAAAACGTTTTATTCGCTACTTTACAATGTTTTCTACAAGATTACGATGGTTTCATGCGCTTTCACATTAGATATCGCAGTTCCCGACTTGTAATGGTGAAAAACACTGCATCTCACAAAGTGACAGTGTTTAATGCGGTTTTACGACGGTTCATATCTTAACCTAACCTAACATTCGCACTTGTATCTCAAAACGCTCTATTAGACTGTTTCGTTCACAATTACGATATTTGCATGACCTCACAGTTTTTCACCAACTTATTACAGTACAGAACGCTGTCTCTCGCTAAATGACATCATTCTTTAAGGTTTCACGATGCTTGCATGCGCTTTAACGAGAATATCACAACATAGCAGTTTCGCACTTGTAACGGTACAACACGCAGTATTTGGCTTGTTCTTGCCGTTTTGTGAGCTTTCACAGCATTTTACCTATCGCAGTTTCGTACTCGCAATAAAACAACACTTTCTCGTTAGATGACATCGTTTTTGGTGGTTTCACGACGCTACCTAGCTCAAACTAACCTAACCTTCACAATTCTATCGTTAGAAAACGTTTTATTCGCTACTTTACAATGTTTTCTACAAGATTACGACGGTTTCATGCGCTTTCACATTAGATATCGCAGTTCCTGACTTGTAATGGTGAAAAACACTGCATCTCTCAAAGTGACAGTGTTTAATGCGGTTTTACGACGGTTCATATCTTAACCTAACCTAACATTCGCACTTGTATCTAAAAACGCTCTATTGCACTGTTTCGTTCACAATTACGATATTTGCATAACCTCACAGTTTTTCACCAACTTATTGCAGTACAGAACGCTGTATCTCGCTAAATGACATTGTTCTTTAAGGTTTCACGATGCTTGCATGCGCTTTAACGAGAATATCACAACATAGCAGTTTCGCACTTGTAACGGTACAACACGCAGTATTTGGCTTGTTCATGCCGTTTTGTGAGCTTTCACAACATTTTACCTATCGCAGTTTCGTACTCGCAATAAAACAACACTATCTCGTTAGAAGACGTCGTTTTTAGTGGTTTCACGACGCTACCTAGATTAAACTAACATAACACAACCTAATATAACCTTCGCACTTCTATCGTTAGAAAACGTTTTACTCGCTACTTTACAATGCTCTCTACAACATTACGACAGTTTCATGCGCTTTCACAATAGATATCACAGTTCCCGACTTGTGATGGTGAAAAACACTGCATCTCACTTAGTGACATTGTTTCATGCGGTTTTACGACGGTTCATAACTTAACCTAACCTAACGTTCGCACTTGTATCTAAAAACGCTCTATCACTGTTTCGTTCACATTTAAGATATTTGCATGACCTCACAGTTTTTCTCCAAATTATTACAGTACAGAACGCTGTATATCACTAAATGACATCATTCTTTAGGGTTTCACGATGCTTGCATGCGCTTTAACGAGAATATCACAACATAGCAGTTTCGCACTTGTAACGGCACAAGACGCAGTATCTGGCTAGTTCATGCCATTTTGTGTGCTTTCACAATATTTCACCTATCGTAGTTTCGTACTCGCAATAAAACAACACTATCTCGTTAGATGACATCGTTTTTAGTGGTTTCACGACGCTACCTAGCTCAAACTTTCACGACGCTACCTAGCTCAAACTAACCTTCACAATTCTATCGTTAGAAAACGTTTTATTCGCTACTTTACAATGTTTTCTACAAGATTACGACGGTTTCATGCGCTTTCACATTAGATATCGCAGTTCCCGACTTGTAATGGTGAAAAACACTGCATCTCACAAAGTGACAGTGTTTAATGCGGTTTTACGACGGTTCATATCTTAACCTAACCTAACATTCGCACTTGTATCTCAAAACGCTCTAATAGACTGTTTCGTTCACAATTACGATATTTGCATGACCTCACAGTTTTTCACCAACTTATTACAGTACAGAACGCTGTCTCTCGCTAAATGACACCATTCTTTAAGGTTTCACGATGCTTGCATGCGCTTTAACGAGAATATCACAACATAGCAGTTTCGCACTTGTAACGGTACAACACGCAGTATTTGGCTTGTTCTTGCCGTTTTGTGAGCTTTCACAACATTTTACCTATCGCAGTTTTGTACTCGCAATAAAACAACACTATCTCGTTAGATGACATCGTTTTTGGTGGTTTCACGACGCTACCTAGCTCAAACTAACCTAACCTTCACAATTCTATCGTTAGAAAACGTTTTATTCGCTACTTTACAATGTTTTCTACAAGATTACGACGGTTTCATGCGCTTTCACATTAGATATCGCAGTTCCCGACTTGTAATGGTGAAAAACACTGCATCTCACAAAGTGACAGTGTTTAATGCGGTTTTACGACGGTTCATATCTTAACCTAACTCATCATTCGCACTTGTATCTCAAAACGCTCTATTAAACTGTTTCGTTCACAATTACGATATTTGCATGACCTCACAGTTTTTCACCAACTTATTACAGTACAGAACGCTGTCTCTCGCTAAATGACATCATTCTTTAAGGTTTCACGATGCTTGCATGCGCTTTAACGAGAATATCACAACATAGCAGTTTCGCACTTGTAACGGTACAACACGCAGTTTTTTGCTTGTTCTTGCCGTTTTGTGAGCTTTCACAACATTTTACCTATCGCAGTTTCGTACTCGCAATAAAACAACACTATTTCGTTAGATGACGTCGTTTTTGGTGGTTTCACAACGCTACCTAGCTTAAACTAACATAACTCAACCTAATATAACCTTCGCACTTCTATCGTTAGAAAACGTTTTACTCGCTACTTTACATTGCTTTGTACAACATTACGACGATTTCAAGCGCTTTCACATTAGATATCGCAGTTCCCAACTTGTAAAGGTGAAAAACACTGCATCACACTAAGTGACAATGTTTAATGCGGTTTTACGACGGTTCATACCTTAACCTACCGTAACCTAACCTAACCTAACCTAACCTTACCTAACCTAACCTAACCTAACCCAACCCAACCCAACCCAACCCAACCCAACTCAACCTAACCTGACCTAACCTAACCCAACCCAACCCAACCCAACCCAACCTAACCTAACCTAACCTAACCTAACCCAACCCAACCTAACCTAACCTAACCTAAACTAACCAAACCCAACCTAACCTAACCTAACCTAATCCAACCTAACCCGACCCAACCCAACCTAACCTAAGCTAACCTAACTTAACCTAACCTAACGTAACCTAACGTAACCTTACCTAACCTAACGTAACCTAACCTAACCTAACCTAACCTAACCCAACCTAACCTAACCTAACCTAACCCAACTCAACCCAACCTAACCTAATCTAACCTAACCTAACCCACCCTAACCAAACCTAACCTAACCTAACCTAACCTAACCTAACGACGGTTGCAAGCGCTTTCACATTAGATATCGCAGTTGCCGACTTGTAATGGTGAAAAACACTAAGTGACATTGTTTAAAGCGGTTTTACGACGGTTCATATCTTAACCTAACCTAACATTCGCACTTGTATCTAAAAACGCTCTATTGCACTGTTTCGTTCACAATTACGATATTTGCATAACCTCACAGTTTTTCACCAACCTATTGCAGTACAGAACGCTGTATCTCGCTAAATGACATTGTTCTTTAAGGTTTCACGATGCTTGCATGCGCTTTAACGAGAATATCACAACATAGCAGTTTCGCACTTGTAACGGTACAACACGCAGTATTTGGCTTGTTCATGCCGTTTTGTGAGCTTTCACAACATTTTACCTATCGCAGTTTCGTACTCGCAATAAAACAACACTATCTCGTTAGAAGACGTCGTTTTTAGTGGTTTCACGACGCTACCTAGCTTAAACTAACATAACACAACCTAATATAACCTTCGCACTTCTATCGTTAGAAAACGTTTTACTCGCTACTTTACAATGCTCTCTACAACATTACGACAGTTTCATGCGCTTTCACAATAGATATCACAGTTCCCGACTTGTGATGGTGAAAAACACTGCATCTCACTTAGTGACATTGTTTCATGCGGTTTTACGACGGTTCATAACTTAACCTAACCTAACGTTCGCACTTGTATCTAAAAACGCTCTATCACACTGTTTCGTTCACATTTAAGATATTTGCATGACCTCACAGTTTTTCTCCAACTTATTACAGTACAGAACGCTGTATATCGC
This sequence comes from Rhipicephalus microplus, assembly GCF_043290135.1. NCBI lineage: Eukaryota > Metazoa > Arthropoda > Arachnida > Ixodida > Ixodidae > Rhipicephalus > Rhipicephalus microplus. The sequence continues at coordinate 4,743,765 of NC_134700.1, read as the reverse complement.
TAAATGACATCATTCTTTAGGGTTTCACGATGCTTGCATGCGCTTCAACGAGAATATCACAACATAGCAGTTTCGCACTTGTAACGGTGCAACACGCAGTATTTGGTTTGTTCATGCCCTTTTGTGTGCTTTAACAACATTTCACCTATTGCAGTTTCGTACATGAAATAAAACAATTATATCTCGTTAGATGTCGTCCTTTTTGGTGGTTTCAAGACGCTACCTAGCTTAAACTAACAATTCAACCTAACATAACCTTCACAATTCTATCGTTAGAAAACGTTTTATTCGCTACTTTACAATGTTTTCTACAAGATTACGACGGTTTCATGCGCTTTCACATTAGATATCGCCGTTCCCGACTTGTAATGGTGAAAAACACTGCATCTCACTAAGTGACATTGTTTAATGCGGTTTTACGACAGTTCATATCTTAACCTAACCTAACATTCGCACTGGTATCTAAAAGCGCTCTATTACACTGTTTCGTTCACAATTACGATATTTGCATAACCTCACAGTTTTTCACCAACTTATTACAGTACAGAACGCTGTATCTCGCTAAATGGCATCGTTCTTTAAGGTTTCACGATGCTTGCATGCGCTTTAACGAGAATATCACATTATAGCAGTTTCGCACTTGTAACGGTACAACACGCAGTATCTGGCTTGTTCATGCCGTTTTGTGTGCTTTCACAACATTTCACCTATTGCAGTTTCGTGCATGCAATAAAACAACACTATCTCGTTAGATGACGTCGTTTTTGGTAGTTTCACGACGCTACCTATCTTAAACTAACCTAACCTAACCTAACCTTCGCACTTCGATCGTTAGAAAACGTTTTAGTCGCAACTTTACAATGTTTTCTACAAGATTAGGACGGTTTCATGCACTTTCACATTAGATATCGTAGTTCCCGACTTGTAATGTTGAAAAACACTACATCTCACTAAGTGACATTGTTTAATGCGGTTTTACGACGGTTGATATCTCAACCTAACCTAACATTCGCACTTGTATCTAAATACGCTCAATTAAACTGTTTCGTTCACAATTACGATAATAGCTTGACCTCACAGTTTCTCACCAACTTATTACAGTACAGAACGCTGTATATCGCTAAATGACATCGTTCTTTAAGGTTTCACGATATTTGCATGCGCTTTAACGAGAATATCACAATAAAGCAGTTTCGCACTTGTAACGGCACAAGACGCAGTATCTGGCTAGTTCATGCCATTTTGTGTGCTTTCACAATATTTCACCTATCGTAGTTTCGTACTCGCAATAAAACAACACTATCTCGTTAGATGACATCGTTTTTGGTGGTTTCACGACGCTACCTAGCTCAAACTTTCACGACGCTACCTAGCTCAAACTAACCTTCACAATTCTATCGTTAGAAAACGTTTTATTCGCTACTTTACAATGTTTTCTACAAGATTACGACGGTTTCATGCGCTTTCACATTAGATATCGCAGTTCCCGACTTGTAATGGTGAAAAACACTGCATCTCACAAAGTGACAGTGTTTAATGCGGTTTTACGACGGTTCATATCTTAACCTAACCTAACATTCGCACTTGTATCTCAAAACGCTCTAATAGACTGTTTCGTTCACAATTACGATATTTGCATGACCTCACAGTTTTTCACCAACTTATTACAGTACAGAACGCTGTCTCTCGCTAAATGACATCATTCTTTAAGGTTTCACGATGCTTGCATGCGCTTTAACGAGAATATCACAACATAGCAGTTTCGCACTTGTAACGGTACAACACGCAGTATTTGGCTTGTTCTTGCCGTTTTGTGAGCTTTCACAACATTTTACCTATCGCAGTTTTGTACTCGCAATAAAACAACACTATCTCGTTAGATGACATCGTTTTTGGTGGTTTCACGACGCTACCTAGCTCAAACTAACCTAACCTTCACAATTCTATCGTTAGAAAACGTTTTATTCGCTACTTTACAATGTTTTCTACAAGATTACGACGGTTTCATGCGCTTTCACATTAGATATCGCAGTTCCCGACTTGTAATGGTGAAAAACACTGCATCTCACAAAGTGACAGTGTTTAATGCGGTTTTACGACGGTTCATATCTTAACCTAACTCATCATTCGCACTTGTATCTCAAAACGCTCTATTAAACTGTTTCGTTCACAATTACGATATTTGCATGACCTCACAGTTTTTCACCAACTTATTACAGTACAGAACGCTGTCTCTCGCTAAATGACATCATTCTTTAAGGTTTCACGATGCTTGCATGCGCTTTAACGAGAATATCACAACATAGCAGTTTCGCACTTGTAACGGTACAACACGCAGTTTTTGGCTTGTTCTTGCCGTTTTGTGAGCTTTCACAACATTTTACCTATCGCAGTTTCGTACTCGCAATAAAACAACACTATTTCGTTAGATGACGTCGTTTTTGGTGGTTTCACAACGCTACCTAGCTTAAACTAACATAACTCAACCTAATATAACCTTCGCACTTCTATCGTTAGAAAACGTTTTACTCGCTACTTTACATTGCTTTCTACAACATTACGACGATTTCAAGTGCTTTCACATTAGATATCGCAGTTCCCAACTTGTAAAGGTGAAAAACACTGCATCACACTAAGTGACAATGTTTAATGCGGTTTTACGACGGTTCATACCTTAACCTACCGTAACCTAACCTAACCTAACCTAACCTTACCTAACCTAACCTAACCTAACCCAACCCAACCCAACCCAACCCAACCCAACCCAACCCAACTCAACCTAACCTGACCTAACCTAACCCAACCCAACCCAACCCAACCCAACCTAACCTAACCTAACCTAACCTAACCCAACCCAACCTAACCTAACCTAACCTAAACTAACCTAAACTAACCTAACCCAACCTAACCTAACCTAACCTAACCCAACCTAACCCGACCCAACCCAACCTAACCTAAGCTAACCTAACTTAACCTAACCTAACGTAACCTAACGTAACCTTACCTAACCTAACGTAACCTAACCTAACCTAACCTAACCCAACCTAACCTAACCTAACCTAACCCAACTCAACCCAACCTAACCTAATCTAACCTAACCTAACCCACCCTAACCAAACCTAACCTAACCTAACCTAACGACGGTTGCAAGCGCTTTCACATTAGATATCGCAGTTGCCGACTTGTAATGGTGAAAAACACTAAGTGACATTGTTTAATGCGGTTTTACGACGGTTCATAACTTAACCTAACCTAACATTCGCGCTTGTATCTCAAAACGCTCTATTACACTGTTTCGTTCACAATTACGATATTTGCATAACCTCACAGTTTTTCACCAACTTATTGCAGTACAGAACGCTGTATCTCGCTAAATGACATTGTTCTTTAAGGTTTCACGATGCTTGCATGCGCTTTAACGAGAATATCACAACATAGCAGTTTCGCACTTGTAACGGTACAACACGCAGTATTTGGCTTGTTCATGCCGTTTTGTGAGCTTTCACAACATTTTACCTATCGCAGTTTCGTACTCGCAATAAAACAACACTATCTCGTTAGAAGACGTCGTTTTTAGTGGTTTCACGACGCTACCTAGCTTAAACTAACATAACACAACCTAATATAACCTTCGCACTTCTATCGTTAGAAAACGTTTTACTCGCTACTTTACATTGCTTTCCTCAACATTACGACGATTTCAAGTGCTTTCACATTAGATATCGCAGTTCCCAACTTGTAAAGGTGAAAAACACTGCATCACACTAAGTGAATTTGTTTAATGCGGTTTTACGACGGTTCATACCTTAACCTACCGTAACCTAACCTAACCTAACCTAACCTTACCTAACCTAACCTAACCTAACCCAACCCAACCCAACTCAACCTAACCTAACCTAACCTAACCCAACCCAACCCAACCCAACCCAACCTAACCTAACCTTACCTAACCTAACCTAACCCAACTCAACCTAACCTAATCTAACCTAATCTAAACTAACCTAAACTAACCTAACCCAACCTAACCTAACCTAACCTAACCTAACCCTACCTAACCCGACCTAACCTAACCTAACCTAACCTTACCTAACCTAACCAAATTAACCTTACCTAACCTAACCTAACCTAACGTAACCTAACGTAACCTAACCTAACCTAACATAACCCAACCTAACCTAACCTAACCTAACCAAACTGAACCCAATCTAACCTAATCTAACCTAACCTAACCTAACCTAACCTAACCTAACCAAACCTAACCTAACCTAACCTAACCTAACCTAACGACGGTTGCAAGCGCTTTCACATTAGATATCGCCGTTCCCGACTTGTAATGGTGAAAAACACTGCATCTCACTAAGTGACATTGTTTAATGCGGTTTTACGACGGTTCATATCTTAACCTAACCTAACATTCGCATTTGTATCTAAAAACGCTCTATTACACTGTTTCGTTCACAATTACGATATTTGCATAACCTCACAGTTTTTCACCAACTTATTACAGTACAGAACGCTGTATCTCGCTAAATGGCATCGTTCTTTAAGGTTTCACGATGCTTGCATGCGCTTTAACGAGAATATCACAATAAAGCAGTTTCGCACTTGTAACGGCACAAGACGCAGTATCTGGCTAGTTCATGCCATTTTGTGTGCTTTCACAATATTTCACCTATCGTAGTTTCGTACTCGCAATAAAACAACACTATCTCGTTAGATGACGTCGTTTTTGGTAGTTTCACGACGCTACCTATCTTAAACTAACCTAACCTAACCTAACCTAACCTTCGCACTTCTATCGTTAGAAAACGTTTTACTCGCAACTTTACAATGTTTTCTACAAGATTACGACGGTTTCATGCGCTTTCACATTAGATATCGTAGTTCCCGACTTGTAATGTTGAAAAACACTACATCTCACTAAGTGACATTGTTTAATGCGGTTTTACGACAGTTGATATCTCAACCTAACCTAACATTCGCACTTGTATCTAAATACGCTCTATTACACTGTTTCGTTCACAATTACGATATTTGCATAACCTCACAGTTTTTCACCAACTTATTACAGTACAGAACGCTGTATCTCGCTAAATGGCATCGTTCTTTAAGGTTTCACGATGCTTGCATGCGCTTTAACGAGAATATCACAATAAAGCAGTTTCGCACTTGTAACGGCACAAGACGCAGTATCTGGCTAGTTCATGCCATTTTGTGTGCTTTCACAATATTTCACCTATCGTAGTTTCGTACTCGCAATAAAACAACACTATCTCGTTAGATGACATTGTTTTTGGTGGTTTCACGACGCTACCTAGCTCAAACTAACCTAACCTTCACAATAATATCGTTAGAAAACGTTTTATTCGCTACTTTACAATGTTTTCTACAAGATTACGACGGTTTCATGCGCTTTCACATTAGATATCGCAGTTCCCGACTTGTAATGGTGAAAAACACTGCATCTCACAAAGTGACAGTGTTTAATGCGGTTTTACGACGGTTCATATCTTAACCTAACCTAACATTCGCACTTGTATCTCAAAACGCTCTATTAGACTGTTTCGTTCACAATTACGATATTTGCATGACCTCGCAGTTTTTCACCAACTTATTACAGTACAGAACGCTGTCTCTCGCTAAATGACATCATTCTTTAAGGTTTCACGATGCTTGCATGCGCTTTATCGAGAATATCACAACATAGCAGTTTCGCACTTGTAACGGTACAACACGCAGTATCTGGCTTGTTCATGCCGTTTTGTGTGCTTTCACAACATTTTACCTATCGCAGTTTCGTACTCGCAATAAAACAACACTATTTCGTTAGATGACGTCGTTTTTGGTGGTTTCACAACGCTACCTAGCTTACACTAACATAACTACACCTATTATAACCTTCGCACTTCTATCGTTAGAAAACGTTTTACTCGCTACTTTACATTGCTTTCTACAACATTACGACCATTTCAAGCGCTTTCACATTAGATATCGCAGTTCCCAACTTGTAAAGGTGAAAAACACTGCATCACACTAAGTGACATTGTTTAATGCGGTTTTACGACGGTTCATACCTTAACCTACCGTAACCTAACCTAACCTAACCTAACCTTACCTAACCTAACCTAACCCAACCCAACACAACCCAAACCAACCCAACTCAACCTAACCTAACCTAACCTAACCCAACCCAACCCAACCCAACCCAACCCAACCCAACCCAACCTAACCTAACCTAACCTAACCTAACCCAACCCAACCTAACCTAACCTAACCTAACCTAAACTAACCTAAACTAACCTAACCCAACCTAACCTAACCTAACCTAACCCAACCTAACCCGACCCAACCCAACCTAACCTAACCTAACCTAACCTAACGTAACCTAACCTAACCTTACCTAACCTAACGTAACCTAACCTAACCTAACCTAACCCAACCTAACCTAACCTAACCTAACCTAACCCAACTCAACCCAACCTAACCTAATCTAACCTAACCTGACCTAACCTAACCTAACCAAACCTAACCTAACCTAACCTAACCTAACCTAACCTAACTACGGTTGCAAGCGCTTTCACATTAGATATCGCAGTTCCCGACTTGTAATGGTGAAAAACACTAAGTGACATTGTTTAATGCGGTTTTACGACGGTTCATATCTTAACCTAACCTAACATTCGCAATTGTATCTAAAAACGCTCTATTACACTGTTTCGTTCACACTTACGATATTTGCATAGCCTCACAGTTTTTCACCAACTTATTGCAGTACAGAACGCTGTATCTCGCTAAATGACATTGTTCTTTAAGGTTTCACGATGCTTGCATGCGCTTTAACGAAAATATCACAACATAGCAGTTTCGCACTTGTAACGGTACAACACGCAGTATTTGGCTTGTGCATGCCGTTTTGTGTGCTTTCACAACATTTCACCTATCGCAGTTTCGTACTCGCAATAAAACAACACTATCTCGTTAGATGACGTCGTTTTTGGTGGTTTCACGACGCTTCCTAGCTTAAACTAACATAACTCAACCTAACATATTCTTCGCACTTCTATCGTTAGAAAACGTTTTACTCGCTACTTTACATTGCTTTCTACAACATTACGACGGTTTCAAGCGCTTTCACATTAGATATCGCAGTTCCCAACTTGTAAAGGTGAAAAACACTGCATCTCACTAAGTGACATTGTTTAATGCGGTTTTACGACGGTTCACACCTTAACCTAACCTAACGTTCGCACTTGTATCTAAAAACGCTCTATCACACTGTTTCGTTCAAATTTAGGATATTTGCATGACCTCACAGTTTTTCTCCAACTTATTACAGTACAGAACGCTGTATATCGCTAAATGACATCATTCTTTAGGGTTTCACGATGCTTGCATGCGCTTTAACGAGAATATCACAACATAGCAGTTTCGCACTTGTAACGGTGCAACACGCAGTATTTGGCTTGTTCATGCCGTTTTGTGTGCTTTCACAACATTTCACCTATTGCAGTTTCGTACATGAAATAAACAATTATATCTCGTTAGATGTCGTCCTTTTTGGTGGTTTCACGACGCTACCTAGCTTAAACTAACATAATTCAACCTATAACCTTCACAATTCTATCGTTAGAAAACGTTTTATTCGCTACTTTACAATGTTTTCTACAAGATTACGACGGTTTCATGCGCTTTCACATTAGATATCGCAGTTCCCGACTTGTAATGGTGAAAAACACCGCATCTCACAAAGTGTCATTGTTTAATGCGGTTTTACGACGGTTCATATCTTAACCTGACCTAACATTCGCGCTTGTATCTCAAAACGCTGTATTATACTGTTTCGTCACAATTACGATATTTGCATGACCTCACAGTTTTTCACCAACTTATTACAGTACAGAACGCTGTCTTTCGCTAAATGACATCATTCTTTAAGGTTTCACGATAATTGCATGCGCTTTAACGAGAATATCACAACATAGCAGTTTCGCACTTGTAACGGTACAACACGCAGTATTTGGCTTGTTAATGCCGTTTTGTGTGCTTTCACAACATTTCACCTATCGCAGTTTCGTACTCGCAATAAAACAACACTATCTCGTTAGATGACGTCGTTTTTGGTGGTTTCACGACGCTACGTAGCTTAAACTAACATAACTCAACCTAACATAACCTTCGCACTTCTATCGTTAGAAAACGTTTTACTCGCTACTTTACATTGCTTTCTACAACATTACGACGGTTTCGAGCGCTTTCACATTAGATATCGCAGTTCCCAACTTGTAAAGGTGAAAAACACTGCATCTCACTAAGTGACATTGTTTAATGCGGTTTTACGACGGTTGATATCTTAACCTAACCTAACATTCGCACTTGTATCTAAAAGCGCTCTATTACACTGTTTCGTTCACAATTACGATATTTGCATAACCTCACAGTTTTTCACCAACTTATTGCAGTACAGAAGGCTGTATCTCGCTAAATGAAATTGTTCTTGAAGGTTTCACGATGCTTGCATGCGCTTTAACGAGAATATCACATTATAGCAGTTTCGCACTTGTAACGGTACAACACGCAGTATCTGGCTTGTTCATGCCGTTTTGTGTGCTTTCACAATATTTCACCTATCGCAGTTTCGTAGTCGCAATAAAACAACACTATCTCTTTAGAGGACGTCGATTTTGGTGGTTTCACGACGCTACCTAGCTTAAACTCAACCTAACATAACCTTCGCTCTTCTATCGTTAGAAAACGTTTTACTCGCTACTTTACAATGCTCTCTACAACATTACGCCGGTTTCATGCGCTTTCATATTAGATATCGCAGTTTCCGACTTGTATTGGTGAAAAACACTGCATCTCACTAAATGAGATTGTTTAATGCGGTTTTACGACGGTTCATATCTTAACCTAACCTAACATTCGCACTTGTATTTCAAAACGCTCTATTACACTGTTTCATTCACAATTACGATATTTGCCTGACCTCACAGTTTTTCACCAACTTATTACAGTACAGAACGCTGTATCTCGCTAAATGACATCATTCTTTAAGGTTTCACGATGCTTGCATGCGCTTTAACGAGAATATCACAACATAGCAGTTTCGCACTTGTAACGGTACAACACGCAGTATTTGGCTTGTTAATGCCGTTTTGTGTGCTTTCACAACATTTCACCTATCGCAGTTTCGTACTCGCAATAAAACAACACTATCTCGTTAGATGACGTCGTTTTTGGTGGTTTCACGACGCTACGTAGCTTAAACTAATATAACTCAACCTAACATAACCTTCGCACTTCTATCGTTAGAAAACGTTTTACTCGCTACTTTACATTGCTTTCTACAACATTACGACGGTTTCGAGCGCTTTCACATTAGATATCGCAGTTCCCAACTTGTAAAGGTGAAAAACACTGCATCTCACTAAGTGACATTGTTTAATGCGGTATTACGACGGTTGATATCTTAACCTAACCTAACATTCGCACTTGTATCTAAAAGCGCTCTATTACACTGTTTCGTTCACAATTACGATATTTGCATAACCTCACAGTTTTTCACCAACTTATTGCAGTACAGAACGCTGTATCTCGCTAAATGAAATTGTTCTTGAAGGTTTCATGATGCTTGCATGCGCTTTAACGAGAATATCACAACATAGCAGTTTCGCACTTGTAACGGTGCAACACGCAGTATTTGGCTTGTTCATGCCGTTTTGTGTGCTTTCACAACAATTCACCTGTTGCAGTTTCGTACATGAAATAAAACAATTATATCTCGTTAGATGTCATCCTTTTTGGTGGTTTCGCGACGCTACCTAGCTTAAACTAACATAATTCAACCTAATATAACCTTCGCACTTCTATCGTTAGAAAACGTTTTACTCGATACTTTACAATGCTCTCTGCAACATTACGACGGCTTCATGCGCTTTTACTTTAGATATCGCAGTTCCCGACTTGTAATGGTGAAAAACACTGCATCTCACAAAGTGACATTGTTTAATGCGGTTTTACGACGGTTCATAACTTAACCTAACCTAACATTCGCGCTTGTATCTCAAAACGCTCTATTACACTGTTTCGTTCACAATTACGATATTTGCATGACCTCACAGTTTTTCACCAACTTATTACAGTACAGAACGCATTCTCTCGCTAAATGACATCATTCTGTAAATTTTCACGATGCTTGCATGCGCTTTAACGAGAATATTACAACATAGCAGTTTCGCACTTGTAACGGTACAACACGCAGTATTTGGCTTGTGCATGCCGTTTTGTGTGCTTTCACAACATTTCACCTATCGCAGTTTCGTACTCGCAATAAAACAACACTATCTCGTTAGATTACGTCGTTTTTGGTGGTTTCACGACGCTACCTAGCTTAAACTAACATAACTCAACCTAACATAACCTTCGCACTTCTATCGTTAGAAAACGTTTTACTCGCTACTTTACATTGCTTTCTACAACATTACGACGGTTTCGAGCGCTTTCACATTAGATATCGCAGTTCCCAACTTGTAAAGGTGAAAAACACTGCATCTCACTAAGTGTCATTGTTTAATGCGGTTTTACGACGGTTCATATCTTAACCTAACCTAACATTCGCGCTTGTATCTCAAAACGCTGTATTATACTGTTTCGTTCACAATTACGATATTTGCCTGACCTCACAGTTTTTCACCAACTTATTAGAGTACAGAACGCTGTATCTCGCTAAATGACATCATTCTTTAAGGTTTCACGATGCTTGCATGCGCTTTAACGAGAATATCACAACATAGCAGTTTCGCACTTGTAACGGTACAACACGCAGTATTTGGCTTGTTAATGCCGTTTTGTGTGCTTTCACAACATTTCACCTATCGCAGTTTCGTACTCGCAATAAAACAACACTATCTCGTTAGATGACGTCGTTTTTGGTGGTTTCACGACGCTACGTAGCTTAAACTAACATAACTCAACCTAACATAACCTTCGCACTTCTATCGTTAGAAAACGTTTTACTCGCTACTTTACATTGCTTTCTACAACATTACGACGGTTTCGAGCGCTTTCACATTAGATATCGCAGTTCCCAACTTGTAAAGGTGAAAAACACTGCATCTCACTAAGTGACATTGTTTAATGCGGTTTTACGACGGTTGATATCTTAACCTAACCTAACATTCGCACTTGTATCTAAAAGCGCTCTATTACACTGTTTCGTTCACAATTACGATATTTGCATAACCTCACAGTTTTTCACCAACTTATTGCAGTACAGAACGCTGTATCTCGCTAAATGAAATTGTTCTTGAAGGTTTCACGAAGCTTGCATGCGCTTTAACGAGAATATCACAACATAGCAGTTTCGCACTTGTAACGGTGCAACACGCAGTATTTGGCTTGTTCATGCCGTTTTGTGTGCTTTCACAACAATTCACCTGTTGCAGTTTCGTACATGAAATAAAACAATTATATCTCGTTAGATGTCGTCCTTTTTGGTGGTTTCGCGACGCTACCTAGCTTAAACTAACATAATTCAACCTAATATAACCTTCGCACTTCTATCGTTAGAAAACGTTTTACTCGCTACTTTACAATGCTCTCTGCAACATTACGACGGCTTCATGCGCTTTTACTTTAGATATCGCAGTTCCCGACTTGTAATGGTGAAAAACACTGCATCTCACAAAGTGACATTGTTTAATGCGGTTTTACGACGGTTCATAACTTAACCTAACCTAACATTCGCGCTTGTATCTCAAAACGCTCTATTACACTGTTTCGTTCACAATTACGATATTTGCATGACCTCACAGTTTTTCACCAACTTATTACAGTACAGAACGCTGTCTCTCGGTAAATGACATCATTCTGTAAAGTTTCACGATGCTTGCATGCGCTTTAACGAGAATATCACAACATAGCAGTTTCGCACTTGTAACGGTACAACACGCAGTATTTGGCTTGTGCATGCCGTTTTGTGTGCTTTCACAACATTTCACCTATCGCAGTTTCGTACTCGCAATAAAACAACACTATCTCGTTAGATGACGTCGTTTTTGGTGGTTTCACGACATTACCTAGCTTAAACTAACATAACTCAACCTAACATAACCTTCGCACTTCTATCGTTAGAAAACGTTTTACTCGCTACTTTACATTGCTTTCTACAACATTACGACGGTTTCGAGCGCTTTCACATTAGATATCGCAGTTCGCAACTTGTAAAGGTGAAAAACACTGCATCTCACTAAGTGTCATTGTTTAATGCGGTTTTACGACGGTTCATATCTTAACCTAACCTAACATTCGCGCTTGTATCTCAAAACGCTGTATTATACTGTTTCGTCACAATTACGATATTTGCATGACCTCACAGTTTTTCACCAACTTATTACAGTACAGAACGCTGTATCTCGCTAAATGAAATTGTTCTTGAAGGTTTCACGATGCTTGCATGCGCTTTAACGAGAATATCACATTATAGCAGTTTCGCACTTGTAACGGTACAACACGCAGTATCTGGCTTGTTCATGCCGTTTTGTGTGCTTTCACAATATTTCACCTATCGCAGTTTTGTAGTCGCAATAAAACAACACTATCTCGTTAGATGACGTCGTTTTTGGTGGTTTCACGACGCTACCTAGCTTAAACTCAACCTAACATAACCTTAGCTCTTCTATCGTTAGAAAACGTTTTACTCGCTACTTTACAATGCTCTCTACAACATTATGACGGTTTCATGCGCTTTCACATTAGATATCGCAGTTCCCGACTTGTAATGGTGAAAAACACTGCATCTCACAAAGTGACATTGTTTAATGCGGTTTTACGACGGTTCATAACTTAACCTAACCTAACATTCGCGCTTGTATCTCAAAACGCTCTATTACACTGTTTCGTTCACGATTACGATATTTGCATGACCTCAGTTTTTCACCAACTTTTTACAGTACAGAACGCTGTCTCTCGCTAAATGACATCATTCTTTAAAGTTTCACGATGCTTGCATGCGCTTTAACGAGAATATCACAACATAGCAGTTTCGCACTTGTAACGGTACAACACGCAGTATTTGGCTTGTGCATTTCGTTTTGTGTGCTTTCACAACATTTCACCTATCGCAGTTTCGTACTCGCAATAAAACAACACTATCTCGTTAGATGACGTCGTTTTTGTGGTTTCACGACGCTACCTAGCTTGAACTAACATAACTCAACCTAATATAACCTTCGCACTTCTATCGTTAGAAAACGTTTTACTCGCTACTTTACAATGCTCTCTACAACATTACGACAGTTTCATGCGCTTTCACAATAGATATCACAGTTCCCGACTTGTAATGGTGAAAAACACTGCATCTCACTTAGTGACATTGTTTCATGCGGTTTTACGACGGTTCATATCTTAACCTAACCTAACGTTCGCACTTGTATCTAAAAACGCTCTATCACACTGTTTCGTTCACATTTAAGATATTTGCATGACCTCACAGTTTTTCTCCAGCTTATTACAGTACAGAACGCTGTATATCGCTAAATGACATCATTCTTTAAGGCTTCACGATGCTTGCATGCGCTTTAACGAGAATATCACAACATAGCAGTTTCGCACTTGTAACGGTGCAACACGCAGTATTTGGCTTGTTCATGCCGTTTTGTGTGCTTTCACAACAATTCACCTGTTGTAGTTTCGTACATGAAATAAAACAATTATATCTCGTTAGATGTCGTCCTTTTTGGTGGTTTCGCGACGCTACCTAGCTTAAACTAACATAATTCAACCTAACATAACCTTCGCACTTCTATCGTTAGAAAACGTTTTACTCGCTACTTTACAATGCTCTCTGCAACATTACGACGGCTTCATGCGCTTTTACTTTAGATATCGCAGTTCCCGACTTGTAATGGTAAAAATACTGCATCTCACAAAGTGACATTGTTTAATGCGGTTTTACGACGGTTCATAACTTAACCTAACCTAACATTCGCGCTTGTATCTCAAAACGCTCTATTACACTGTTTCGTTCACAATTACGATATTTGCATGACCTCACAGTTTTTCACAAATTATTACAGTACAGAACGCTGTCTCTCGCTAAATGACATCATTCTGTAAAGTTTCACGATGCTTGCATGCGCTTTAACGAGAATATCACAACATAGCAGTTTCGCACTTGTAACGGTACAACACGCAGTATTTGGCTTGTGCATGCCGTTTTGTGTGCTTTCACAACATTTCACCTATCGCAGTTTCGTACTCGCAATAAAACAACACTATCTCGTTAGATGACGTCGTTTTTGGTGGTTTCACGACATTACCTAGCTTAAACTAACATAACTCAACCTAACATAACCTTCGCACTTCTATCGTTAGAAAACGTTTTACTCGCTACTTTACATTGCTTTCTACAACATTACGACGGTTTCGAGCGCTTTCACATTAGATATCGCAGTTCCCAACTTGTAAAGGTGAAAAACACTGCATCTCACTAAGTGTCATTGTTTAATGCGGTTTTACGACGGTTCATATCTTAACCTAACCTAACATTCGCGCTTGTATCTCAAAACGCTGTATTATACTGTTTCGTCACAATTACGATATTTGCATGACCTCACAGTTTTTCACCAACTTATTACAGTACAGAACGCTGTCTCTCGCTAAATGACATCATTCTTTAGGGTTTCACGATAATTGCATGCGCTTTAACGAGAATATCACAACATAGCAGTTTCTCACTTGTAACGGTACAACACGCAGTATTTGGCTTGTTAATGCCGTTTTGTGTGCTTTCACAACATTTCACCTATCGCAGTTTCGTACTCGCAATAAAACAACACTATCTCGTTAGATGACGTCGTTTTTGGTGGTTTCACGACGCTACGTAGCTTAAACTAACGTAACTCAACCTAACATAACCTTCGCACTTCTATCATTAGAAAACGTTTTACTCGCTACTTTACATTGCTTTCTACAACATTACGACGGTTTCGAGCGCTTTCACATTAGATATCGCAGTTCCCAACTTGTAAAGGTGAAAAACACTGCATCTCACTAAGTGACATTGTTTAATGCGGTTTTACGACGGTTGATTTCTTAACCTAACCTAACATTCGCACTTGTATCTAAAAGCGCTCTATTACACTGTTTCGTTCACAATTACGATGTTTGCATAACCTCACAGTTTTTCACCAACTTATTGCAGTACAGAACGCTGTATCTCGCTAAATGAAATTGTTCTTGAAGGTTTCACGATGCTTGCATGCGCTTTAACGAGAATATCACATTATAGCAGTTTCGCACTTGTAACGGTACAACACGCAGTATCTGGCTTGTTCATGCCGTTTTGTGTGCTTTCACAATATTTCACCTATCGCAGTTTCGTAGTCGCAATAAAACAACACTATCTCGTTAGATGACGTCGTTTTTGGTGGTTTCACGACGCTACCTAGCTTAAACTCAACCTAACATAACCTTCGCTCTTCTATCATTAGAAAACGTTTTACTCGCTACTTTACAATGCTCTCTACAACATTATGACGGTTTCATGCGCTTTCACATTAGATATCGCAGTTCCCGACTTGTAATGGTGAAAAACACTGCATCTCACAAAGTGACATTGTTTAATGCGGTTTTACGACGGTTCATAACTTAACCTAACCTAACATTCGCGCTTGTATCTCAAAACGCTCTATTACACTGTTTCGTTCACAATTACGATATTTGCATGACCTCAGTTTTTCACCAACTTTTTACAGTACAGAACGCTGTCTCTCGCTAAATGACATCATTCTTTAAAGTTTCACGATGCTTGCATGCGCTTTAACGAGAATATCACAACATAGCAGTTTCGCACTTGTAACGGTACAACACGCAGTATTTGGCTTGTGCATGCCGTTTTGTGTGCTTTCACAACATTTCACCTATCGCAGTTTC
Source organism: Rhipicephalus microplus (assembly GCF_043290135.1). Taxonomy (NCBI): domain Eukaryota; kingdom Metazoa; phylum Arthropoda; class Arachnida; order Ixodida; family Ixodidae; genus Rhipicephalus; species Rhipicephalus microplus. Next base: position 4,727,832 of record NC_134700.1, on the reverse strand, counting down.
GTACTCGCAATAAAACAACACTATCTCGTTAGATGACGTCGTTTTTGGTGGTTTCACGACGCTACCTAGCTTGAACTAACATAACTCAACCTAATATAACCTTCGCACTTCTATCGTTAGAAAACGTTTTACTCGCTACTTTACAATGCTCTCTACAACATTACGACAGTTTCATGCGCTTTCACAATAGATATCACAGTTCCCGACTTGTAATGGTTAAAAACACTGCATCTCACTTAGTGACATTGTTTCATGCGGTTTTACGACGGTTCATATCTTAACCTAACCTAACGTTCGCACTTGTATCTAAAAACGCTCTATCACACTGTTTCGTTCACATTTAAGATATTTGCATGACCTCACAGTTTTTCTCCAACTTATTACAGTACAGAACGCTGTATATCGCTAAATGACATCATTCTTTAAGGTTTCACGATGCTTGCATGCGCTTTGACGAGAATATCACAACATAGCAGTTTCGCACTTGTAACGGTGCAACACGCAGTATTTGGCTTGTTCATGCCGTTTTGTGTGCTTTCACAACAATTCACCTGTTGCAGTTTCGTACATGAAATAAAACAATTATATCTCGTTAGATGTCGTCCTTTTTGGGGGTTTCACGACGATACCTAGCTTAAACTAACATAATTACACCTAACATAACCTTCGCACTTCTATCGTTAGAAAACGTTTTACTCGCTATTTTACAATGCTCTCTGCAACGTTACGACGGCTTCATGCGCTTTTACTTTAGATATCGCAGTTCCCGACTTGTAATGGTGAAAAACACTGCATCTCACAAAGTGACATTGTTTAATGCGGTTTTACGACGGTTCATAACTTAACCTAACCTAACATTCGCGCTTGTATCTCAAAACGCTCTATTACACTGTTTCGTTCACAATTACGATATTTGCATGACCTCACAGTTTTTCACCAACTTATTACAGTACAGAACGCTGTCTCTCGCTAAATGACATCATTCTGTAAAGTTTCACGATGCTTGCATGCGCTTTAACGAGAATATCACAACATAGCAGTTTCGCACTTGTAACGGTACAACACGCAGTATTTGGCTTGTGCATGCCGTTTTGTGTGCTTTCACAACATTTCACCTATCGCAGTTTCGTACTCGCAATAAAACAACACTATCTCGTTAGATGACGTCGTTTTTGGTGGTTTCACGACACTACCTAGCTTAAACTAACATAACTCAACCTAACATAACCTTCGCACTTCTATCGTTAGAAAACGTTTTACTCGCTACTTTACATTGCTTTCTACAACATTACGACGGTTTCGAGCGCTTTCACATTAGATATCGCAGTTCCCAACTTGTAAAGGTGAAAAACACTGCATTTCACTAAGTGACATTGTTTAATGAGGTTTTACGACGGTTCATATCTTAACCTAACCTAACATTCGCGCTTGTATCTCAAAACGCTGTATTACACTGTTTCGTCACAATTACGATATTTGCATGACCTCACGGTTTTTCACCAACTTATTACAGTACAGAACGCTGTCTCTCGCTAAATGACATCATTCTTTAAGGTTTCACGATAATTGCATGCGCTTTAACGAGAATATCACAACATAGCAGTTTCGCACTTGTAACGGTACAACACGCAGTATTTGGCTTGTTAATGCCGTTTTGTGTGCTTTCACAACATTTCACCTATCGCAGTTTCGTACTCGCAATAAAACAACACTATCTCGTTAGATGACGTCGTTTTTGGTGGTTTCACGACGCTACGTAGCTTAAACTAACATAACTCAACCTAACATAACCTTCGAAATTCCATCGTTAGAAAACGTTTTACTCGCTACTTTACATTGCTTTCTACAACATTACGACGGTTTCGAGCGCTTTCACATTAGATATCGCAGTTCCCAACTTGTAAAGGTGAAAAACACTGCATCTCACTAAGTGACATTGTATAATGCGGTTTTACGACGGTTGATTTCTTAACCTAACCTAACATTCGCACTTGTATCTAAAAGCGCTCTATTACACTGTTTCGTTCACAATTACGATGTTTGCATAACCTCACAGTTTTTCACCAACTTATTGCAGTACAGAACGCTGTATCTCGCTAAATGAAATTGTTCTTGAAGGTTTCACGATGCTTGCATGCGCTTTAACGAGAATATCACATTATATCAGTTTCGCACTTGTAACGGTACAACACGCAGTATCTGGCTTGTTCATGCCGTTTTGTGTGCTTTCACAATATTTCACCTATCGCAGTTTCGTAGTCGCAATAAAACAACACTATCTCGTTAGATGACGTCGTTTTTGGTGGTTTCACGACGCTACCTAGCTTAAACTCAACCTAACATAACCTTCGCTCTTCTATCGTTAGAAAACGTTTTACTCGCTACTTTACAATGCTCTCTACAACATTATGACGGTTTCATGCGCTTTCACATTAGATATCGCAGTTCCCGACTTGTAATGGTGAAAAACACTGCATCTCAGAAAGTGACATTGTTTAATGCGGTTTTACGACGGTTCATAACTTAACCTAACCTAACATTCGCGCTTGTATCTCAAAACGCTCTATTACACTGTTTCGTTCACAATTACGATATTTGCATGACCTCAGTTTTTCACCAACTTTTTACAGTACAGAACGCTGTCTCTCGCTAAATGACATCATTCTTTAAAGTTTCACGATGCTTGCATGCGCTTTAACGAGAATATCACATTGTAGCAGTTTCGCACTTGTAACGGTACAACACGCAGTATCTGGCTTGTTCATGCCGTTTTGTGTGCTTTTACAATATTTCACCTATCGCAGTTTCGTAGTCGCAATAAAACAACACTATCTCGTTAGATGACGTCGTTTTTGGTGGTTTCACGACGCTACCTAGCTTAAACTAACATAACTCAACCTAACATAACCTTCGCACTTCTATCGTTATAAAACGTTTTACTCGCTACTTTACATTGCTTTCTACAACATTACGACGGTTTCGAGCGCTTTCACATTAGATATCGCAGTTCCCAACTTGTAAAGGTGAAAAACTCTGCATCTCACTAAGTGTCATTGTTTAATGCGGTTTTACGACGGTTCATATCTTAACCTAACCTAACATTCGCGCTTGTATCTCAAAACGCTGTATTATACTGTTTCGTCACAATTACGATATTTGCATGACCTCACAGTTTTTCACCAACTTATTACAGTACAGAACGCTGTCTCTCGCTAAATGACATCATTCTTTAGGGTTTCACGATAATTGCATGCGCTTTAACGAGAATATCACATCATAGCAGTTTCGCACTTGTAACGGTACAACACTCAGTATTTGGCTTGTTAATGCCGTTTTGTGTGCTTTCACAACATTTCACCTATCGCAGTTTCGTACTCGCAATAAAACAACACTATCTCGTTAGATGACGTCGTTTTTGGTGGTTTCACGACGCTACGTAGCTTAAACTAACATAACTCAACCTAACATAACCTTCGCACTTCTCTCGTTAGAAAACGTTTTACTCGCTACTTTACATTGCTTTCTACAACATTACGACGGTTTCGAGCGCTTTCACATTAGATATCGCAGTTCCCAACTTGTAAAGGTGAAAAACACTGCATCTCACTAAGTGACATTGTTTAATGCGGTTTTACGACGGTTCATATCTTAACCTAACCTAACATTCGCGCTTGTATCTCAAAACGCTGTATTATACTGTTTCGTCACAATTACGATATTTGCATGACCTCACAGTTTTTCACCAACTTATTACAGTACAGAACGCTGTATATCGCTAAATGACATCATTCTTTAAGGTTTCACGATGCTTGCATGCGCTTTAACGAGAATATCACAACATAGCAGTTTCGCACTTGTAACGGTGCAACACGCAGTATTTGGCTTGTTCATGCCGTTTTGTGTGCTTTCACAACAATTCACCTGTTGCAGTTTCGTACATGAAATAAAACAATTATATCTCGTTAGATGTCGTCCTTTTTGGTGGTTTCACGACGATACCTAGCTTAAACTAAGATAATTCAACCTAACATAACCTTCGCACTTCTATCGTTAGAAAACGTTTTACTCGCTACTTTACAATGCTCTCTGCAACGTTACGATGGTTTCATGCGCTTTTACTTTAGATATCGCAGTTCCCGACTTGTAATGGTGAAAAACACTGCATCTAAAAAAGTGACATTGTTTAATGCGGTTTTACGACTGTTCATAACTTAACCTAACCTAACATTCGCGCTTGTATCTCAAAACGCTCTATTACACTGTTTCGTTCACAATTACGATATTTGCATGACCTCACAGTTTTTCACCAACTTATTACAGTACAGAACGCTGTCTCTCGCTAAATGACATCATTCTGTAAAGTTTCACGATGCTTGCATGCGCTTTAACGAGAATATCACAACATAGCAGTTTCGCACTTGTAACGGTACAACACGCAGTATTTGGCTTGTGCATGCCGTTTTGTGTGCTTTCACAACATTTCACCTATCGCAGTTTCGTACTCGCAATAAAACAACACTATCTCGTTAGATGACGTCGTTTTTGGTGGTTTCACGACGCTACCTAGCTTGAACTAACATAACTCAACCTAATATAACCTTCGCACTTCTATCGTTAGAAAACGTTTTACTCGCTACTTTACAATGCTCTCTACAACATTACGACAGTTTCATGCGCTTTCACAATAGATATCACAGTTCCCGACTTGTAATGGTGAAAAACACTGCATCTCACTTAGTGACATTGTTTCATGCGGTTTTACGACGGTTCATATCTTAACCTAACCTAACGTTCGCACTTGTATCTAAAAACGCTCTATCACACTGTTTCGTTCACATTTAAGATATTTGCATGACCTCACAGTTTTTCTCCAACTTATTACAGTACAGAACGCTGTATATCGCTAAATGACATCATTCTTTAAGGTTTCACGATGCTTGCATGCGCTTTAACGAGAATATCACAACATAGCAGTTTCGCACTTGTAACGGTGCAACACGCAGTATTTGGCTTGTTCATGCCGTTTTGTGTGCTTTCACAACATTTCACCTATCGCAGTTTCGTACTCGCCATAAAACAACACTATCTCGTTAGATGACGTCGTTTTTGGTGGTTTCACGACACTACCTAGCTTAAACTAACATAACTCAACCTAACATAACCTTCGCACTTCTATCGTTAGAAAACGTTTTACTCGCTACTTTACATTGCTTTCTACAACATTACGACGGTTTCGAGCGCTTTCACATTAGATATCGCAGTTCCCAACTTGTAAAGGTGAAAAACACTGCATCTCACTAAGTGACATTGTTTAATGAGGTTTTACGACGGTTCATATCTTAACCTAACCTAACATTCGCGCTTGTATCTCAAAACGCTGTATTACACTGTTTCGTCACAATTACGATATTTGCATGACCTCACGGTTTTTCACCAACTTATTACAGTACAGAACGCTGTCTCTCGCTAAATGACATCATTCTTTAAGGTTTCACGATAATTGCATGCGCTTTAACGAGAATATCACAACATAGCAGTTTCGCACTTGTAACGGTACAACACGCAGTATTTGGCTTGTTAATGCCGTTTTGTGTGCTTTCACAACATTTCACCTATCGCAGTTTCGTACTCGCAATAAAACAACACTATCTCGTTAGATGACGTCGTTTTTGGTGGTTTCACGACGATACCTAGCTTAAACTAGCATAACTCAACCTAACATAACCTTCGCACTTCTATCGTTAGAAAACGTTTTACTCGCTACTTTACATTGCTTTCTACAACATTACGACGGTTTCAAGCGCTTTCACATTAGATATCGCAGTTCCCAACTTGTAAAGGTGAAAAACACTGCATCTCACTAAGTGACATTGTTTAATGCGGTTTTACGACGGTTCATACCTTAACCTAACGTAACCTAACCTAACCTAACCTAACCTAACCTTACCTAACCTAACCTAACCTAACCCAACCCAACCCAACCTAACCTAACCTAACCTAACCTAAACTAACCTAACCCGACCTAACCTAACCTAACCTAACCTAACCCAACCTAGCCCAACCCAACCCAACCTAACCTAACCTAAGCTAACCTAACCTAACCTAACCAAACCTAACCTAACCTAACCTAACCTAACGTAACCTAACCTAACTTAACCTATTCTAACGTAACCTAACCTCACCTGACCTAACCTAACCTAACGTAACCTAACCTAATCTAACATAACCTAACGTAACCTAACCTAACCTAACCTAACCTAACGTAACCTAACCTAACCTAACCCAACCTAACCCAACCCAACCCAACAACACCCAACCCAACCTAACCTAACCTAACCTAACCTTACCTAACCTAACCAAATTATCCTTACCTAACCTAACCTAACCTCACGTAACCTAACCTAACCTAACCTAACGTAACCTAACCTAACCTAACGTAACCTAACCAAACCTAACCTAACCTAACCCAACCTAACCTAACCTAACCAAACCTAACCTAACCTAACTAACCTAACGACGGTTGCAAGCGCTTTCACATTAGATATCGCAGTTCCCGACTTGTAATGGTGAAAAACACTAAGTGACATTGTTTAATGCGGTTTTATGACGGTTGATATCTTAACCTAACCTAACATTCGCACTTGTATCTAAAAGCGCTCTATTACACTGTTTCGTGCACAATTACGATATTTGCATAACCTCACAGTTTTTCACCAACTTATTGCAGTACAGAACGCTGTATCTCGCTAAATGAAATTGTTCTTGAAGGTTTCACGATGCTTGCATGCGCTTTAACGAGAATATCACATTGTAGCAGTTTCGCACTTGTAACGGTACAACACGCAGTATCTGGCTTGTTCATGCCGTTTTGTGTGCTTTTACAATATTTCACCTATCGCAGTTTCGTAGTCGCAATAAAACAACACTATCTCGTTAGATGACGTCGTTTTTGGTGGTTTCACGACGCTACCTAGCTTAAACTAACATAACTCAACCTAACATAACCTTCGCACTTCTATCGTTATAAAACGTTTTACTCGCTACTTTACATTGCTTTCTACAACATTACGACGGTTTCGAGCGCTTTCACATTAGATATCGCAGTTCCCAACTTGTAAAGGTGAAAAACTCTGCATCTCACTAAGTGTCATTGTTTAATGCGGTTTTACGACGGTTCATATCTTAACCTAACCTAACATTCGCGCTTGTATCTCAAAACGCTGTATTATACTGTTTCGTCACAATTACGATATTTGCATGACCTCACAGTTTTTCACCAACTTATTACAGTACAGAACGCTGTCTCTCGCTAAATGACATCATTCTTTAGGGTTTCACGATAATTGCATGCGCTTTAACGAGAATATCACAACATAGCAGTTTCGCACTTGTAACGGTACAACACTCAGTATTTGGCTTGTTAATGCCGTTTTGTGTGCTTTCACAACATTTCAACTATCGCAGTTTCGTACTCGCAATAAAACAACACTATCTCGTTAGATGACGTCGTTTTTGGTGGTTTCACGACGCTACGTAGCTTAAACTAACATAACTCAACCTAACATAACCTTCGCACTTCTATCGTTAGAAAACGTTTTACTCGCTACTTTACATTGCTTTCTACAACATTACGACGGTTTCGAGCGCTTTCACATTAGATATCGCAGTTCCCAACTTGTAAAGGTGAAAAACACTGCATCTCACTAAGTGACATTGTTTAATGCGGTTTTACGACGGTTGATTTCTTAACCTAACCTAACATTCGCACTTGTATCTAAAAGCGCTTTATTACACTGTTTCGTTCACAATTACGATATTCGCATAACCTCACAGTTTTTCACCAACTTATTGCAGTACAGAACGCTGTATCTCGCTAAATGAAATTGTTCTTGAAGGTTTCACGATGCTTGCATGCGCTTTAACGAGAATATCACATTATAGCAGTTTCGCACTTGTAACGGTACAAGACGCAGTATCTGGCTTGTTCATGCCGTTTTGTGTGCTTTCACAATATTTCACCTATCGCAGTTTCGTAGTCGCAATAAAACAACACTATCTCGTTCGATGACGTCGTTTTTGGTGGTTTCACGACGCTACCTAGCTTAAACTCAACCTAACATAACCTTCGCTCTTCTATCGTTAGAAAACGTTTTACTCGCTACTTTACAATGCTCTCTACAACATTACGACGGTTTCATGCGCTTTCACATTAGATATCGCAGTTCCCGACTTGTAATGGTGAAAAACACTGCATCTCACAAAGTGACATTGTTTAATGCGGTTTTACGACGGTTCATAACTTAACCTAACCTAACATTCGCGCTTGTATCTCAAAACGCTCTATTACACTGTTTCGTTCACAATTACGATATTTGCATGACCTCACAGTTTTTCACAAATTATTACAGTACAGAACGCTGTATCTCGCTAAATGACATCGTTCTTTAAGGTTTCACGATACTTGCATGTGCTTTACCGAGAATGTCACAACATAGCAGTTTCGCACTTGTAACGGTACAACACGCAGTATTTGGCTTGTTCATGCCGTTTTGTGTGCTTTCACAACATTTTACCTATCGCAGTTTCGTACTCGCAATAAAACAACACTATCTCGTTAGATGACGTCGTTTTTGGTGGTTTCACGATGCTACCTAGCTTAAACTAACATAACTCAACCTAACATAACCTTCGCACTTCTATCGTTAGAAAACGTTTTACTCGCTACTTTACATTGCTTTCTACAACATTACGACGGTTTCAAGCGCTTTCACATTAGATATCGCAGTTCCCAACTTGTAAAGGTGAAAAACACTGCATCTCACTAAGTGACATTGTTTAATGCGGTTTTACGACGGTTCATACCTTAACCTAACGTAACCTAACCTAACCTAACCCAACCTAACCTAACATAACCTAACCTAACCTAACCTAACCTAACCTAACCAAACCTAACCTAACGTAACCTAACCTAACCTAACCTAACCTAACCTAACCTAACGACGTTTGCAAGCGCTTTCACATTAGATATCGCAGTTCCCGACTTGTAATGGTGAAAAACACTGCATCTCACTAAGTGACATTTTTAATGCGGTTTTACGACGGTTCATATCTTAACCTAACCTAACATTCGTACTTGTATTGAAAAACGCTCTATTACACTGTTTCGTTCACAATTACGATATTTGCATAACCTCACAGTTTTTCACCAACTTATTGCAGTACAGAACGCTATATCTCGCTAAATGACATTGTTCTTTAAGGTTTCACGATGCTTGCATGCGCTTTAACGAGAATATCACAATATAGCAGTTTCGCACTTGTAACGGTAGAACACGCAGTATTTGGCTTGTTCATGCCGTTTTGTGTGCATTCACAACATTTCACCTATCGCAGTTTAATACTCGCAATAAAACAACACTATCTCGTTAGATGACGTCGTTTTTGGTAGTTTCACGACGCTACCTAGCTTAACCTAACCTAACCTAACCTAACCTAACCTTCGCACTTCTATCGTTAGAAAACGTTTTATTCGCAACTTTACAATGTTTTCTACAAGATTACGACGGTTTCATGCGCTTTCACATTAGATATCGTAGTTCCCGACTTGTAATGTTGAAAAACACTACATCTCACTAAGTGAGATTGTTTATTGCGGTTTTACGACGGTTCATATCTTAACCTAACCTAATTTTCGTACTTGTATTGAAAAACGCTCTATTACACTGTTTCGTTCACAATTACGATATTTGCATAACCTCACAGTTTTTCACGAACTTATTGCAGTACAGAACGCTGTATCTCGCTAAATGACATTGTTCTTTAAGGTTTCACGATGCTTGCATGCGCTTTAACGAGAATATCACAATATAGCAGTTTCGCACTTGTAACGGTAGAACACGCAGTATTTGGCTTGTTCATGCCGCTTGTGTGCATTCACAACATTTCACCTATCGCAGTTTAATACTCGCAATAAAACAACACTATCTCGTTAGATGACGTCGTTTTTGGTAGTTTCACGACGCTACCTAGCTTAAAGTAACCTAACCTAACCTAACCTTCGCACTTCTATTGTTAGAAAACGTTTTACTCGCAACTTTACAATGTTTTCTACAAGATTACGACGGTTTAATGCGCTTTCACATTAGATACCACAGTTCCCAACTTGTAAAGGTGAAAAACACTGCATCTCACTAATACCCGTGACACACGGGCAAAAGTAAAGTACTTTGAAGTAAACCCCTTTTGTCGCCTAAGGGGACCATTTGCAGAAAGGAGTGGCGCTGATGACACACGGCACCGGACTACTGCTTTAGGCGGTGCCTCAGAAGAACG
>NC_134700.1:4697500-4700000 GCF_043290135.1 Rhipicephalus microplus | reverse complement strand
ACACTAAGTGACATTGTTTAATGCGGTTTTCCGACGGTTCATATCTTAACCTAACCTAACATTCGCGCTTGTATCTCAAAACGCTCTATTACACTGTTTCGTTCACAATTACGATATTTGCATGACCTCACAGTTTTTCACCAACCTATTACAATACAGAACGCTGTCTCTCGCTAAATGACAACATTCTTTAAGGTTTCACGATAATTGCATGCGCTTTAACGAGAATATCACAACATAGCAGTTTCGCACTTGTAACGGTACAACACGCAGTATTTGGCTTGTTAATGCTGTTTTGTGTGCTTTCACAACATTTCACCTATCGCAGTTTCGTACTCGCAATAAAACAACACTATCTCGTTAGATGACGTCGTTTTTGGTGGTTTCACGACGCTACCTAGCTTAACCTAACATAACTCAACCTAATATAACCTTCGCTCTTCTATCGTTAGAAAATGTTTTACTCGCTACTTTACAATGCTCTCTACAACATTACGACAGTTTTATGCGCTTTCACAATAGATATCGCAGTTCCCGACTTGTAATGGTGAAAAACAAAGTGACAGTGTTTAATGCGGTTTTACGACGGTTCATACCTTAACCTACCGTAACCTAACCTAACCTAACCTAACCCAACCTAACCCAACCCAACCCAACCTAACCTAACCAAAGCTAACCTAACCTAACCTAACCAAACCTAACCTAACCTAACCTAACCTAACGTAACCTAACCTAACCTAACCTATTCTAACGTAACCTAACCTTACCTGACCTAACCTAACCTAACGTAACCTAACCTAATCTAACATAACCTAACGTAACCTAACCTAACCTAACGTAACCTAACCTAACCTTACCCAACCTAACCCAACCCAACCCAACCCAACAACACCCAACCCAACCTAACCTAACCCAACCTAACCTTACCTAACCTAACCAAATTATCCTTACCTAACCTAACCTAACCTAACGTAACCTAACCTAACCTAACGTAACCTAACCTACCTAACCTAACCCAACCTAACCTAACCTAACCTAACCCAACTCAACCCAACCTAACCTAATCTAACCTAACCTAACCTAACCTAACCTAACCTAACCAAACCTAACCTAACCTAACCTAACCTAACGACGGTTGCAAGCGCTTTCACATTAGATATCCTGTTCCCGACTTGTAATGGTGAAAAACACTAAGTGACACTGTTTAATGCGGTTTTACGACGGTTCATACCTTAACCTACCGTAACCTAACCTAACCTAACCTAACCTTACCTAACCTAACCTAACCTAACCCAACCCAACCCAACCCAACTCAACCCAAGCTAACCTAACCTAAGCTAACCCAACCCAACCCAACCCAACCCAACCTAACCTAACCTAACCTAACCTAACCCAACCCAACCCAACCTAACCTAACCTAAACTAACCTAAACTAACCTAACCCAACCTAACCTAACCTAACCTAACTTAACCTAACCCAACCTAACCCGACCCAACCCAACCTAACCTAACCTAAGCTAACCTAACCTAACCTAACGTAACCTAACCTAACCTAACCTAACCTAACGTACCCTAACCTAACCTAACCTAACCTAACCCAACCTAACCTAACCTAACCTAACCCAACTCAACCCAACCTAACCTAATCTAACCTAACCTAACCTAACCTAACCAAACCCAACCTAACCTAACCTAACCTAACCTAACGACGGTTGCAAGCTCTTTCACATTAGATATCGCAGTTCCCGACTTGTAATGGTGAAAAACACTAAGTGACATTGTTTAATGCGGTTTTACGACGGTTCATATCTTAACGTAATCTAACATTCGCAAATGTATCTAAAAACCCTCTATTACACTGTTTCGTTCACAATTACGATATTTGCATAACCTCACAGTTTTTCACCAACTTATTGCAGTACAGAACGCTGTATCTCGCTAAATGACATTGTTCTTTAAGGTTTCACGATGCTTGCATGCGCTTTAACGAGAATATCACAACATAGCAGTTTCGCACTTGTAACGGTACAACACGCAGTATTTGGCTTGTGCATGCCGTTTTGTGTGCTTTCACAACATTTCACCTATCGCAGTTTCGTACTCGCAATAAAACAACACTATCTCGTTAGATGACGTCGTTTTTGGTGGTTTCACGACGCTTCCTAGCTTAAACTAACATAACTCAACCTAACATATTATTCGCACTTCTATCGTTAGAAAACGTTTTACTCGCTACTTTACATTGCTTTCTACAACATTACGACGGTTTCATGCGCTTTCATATTAGATATCGCAGTTCCCAACTTCTAAAGGTGAAAATCACTGCATCACACTAAGTGACATTGTTTAATGCGGTTTTACGACGGTTCATATCTTAACCTAACGTAACATTCGCGCTTGTATCTCAAAACGCTCTATTACACTGTTTCGTTCACAATTACGATATTTGCATGACCTCACAGTTTTTCACCAACTTATTACAATACAGAACGCTGTCTCT
>NC_134700.1:4692500-4695000 GCF_043290135.1 Rhipicephalus microplus | reverse complement strand
TGTTTCGTTCACAATTACGATATTTGCATAACCTCACAGTTTTTCACCAACTTATTGCAGTACAGAACGCTGTATCTCGCTAAATGACATTGTTCTTTAAGGTTTCACGATGTTTGCATGCGCTTTAACGAGAATATCACAACATAGCAGTTTCGCACTTGTAACGGTACAACACGCAGTATTTGGCTTGTGCATGCCGTTTTGTGTGCTTTCACAACATTTCACCTATCGCAGTTTCGTACTCGCAATAAAACAACACTATCTCGTTAGATGACGTCGTTTTTGGTGGTTTCACGACGCTACCTAGCTTAAACTAACATAACTAAACCTAACATAACCTTCGCACTTCTATCGTTAGAAAACGTTTTACTCGCTACTTTACATTGCTTTCTACAACATTACGACGGTTTCAAGCGCTTTCACATTCGATATCGCAGTTCCCAACTTGTAAAGGTGAAAAACACTGCATCACACTAAGTGACATTGTTTAATGCGGTTTTACGACGGTTCATATCTTAACCTAACCTAACATTCGCGCTTGTATCTCAAAACGCTCTATTACACTGTTTCGTTCACAATTACGATATTTGCATGACCTCACAGTTTTTCACCAACTTATTACAATACAGAACGCTGTCTCTCGCTAAATGACAACATTCTTTAAGGTTTCACGATAATTGCATGCGCTTTAACGAGAATATCACAACATAGCAGTTTCGCACTTGTAACGGTACAACACGCAGTATTTGGCTTGTTAATGCTGTTTTGTGTGCTTTCACAACATTTCACCTATCGCAGTTTCGTACTCGCAATAAAACAACACTATCTCGTTAGATGACGTCGTTTTTGGTGGTTTCACGACGCTACCTAGCTTAACCTAACATAACTCAACCTAATATAACCTTCGCTCTTCTATCGTTAGAAAATGTTTTACTCGCTACTTTACAATGCTCTCTACAACATTACGACAGTTTTATGCGCTTTCACAATAGATATCGCAGTTCCCGACTTGTAATGGTGAAAAACAAAGTGACAGTGTTTAATGCGGTTTTACGACGGTTCATACCTTAACCTACCGTAACCTAACCTAACCTAACCTAACCCAACCTAACCCAACCCAACCCAACCTAACCTAACCTAACCTAAGCTAACCTAACCTAACCTAACCAAACCTAACCTAACCTAACCTAACCAAATTATCCTTACCTAACCTAACCTAACCTAACGTAACCTAACCTAACCTAACCTAACGTAACCTAACCTAACCTAACGTAACCTAACCTAACCTAACCCAACCTAACCTAACCTAACCTAACGTAACCCAACTCAACCCAACCTAACCTAATCTAACCTAACCAAACCTAATCTAACCTAACCTAACGACGGTTGCAAGCGCTTTCACATTAGATATCGCAGTTCCCGACTTGTAATAGTGAAAAACACTAAGTGACATTGTTTAATGCGGTTTTACGACGGTTCATATCTTAACCTAACCTAACATTCGCACTAGTATCTAAAAACGCTCTATTACACTGTTTCGTTCACAATTACGATATTTGCATAACCTCACAGTTTTTCACCAACTTATTGCAGTACAGAACGCTGTATCTCGCTAAATGACATTGTTCTTTAAGGTTTCACGATGCTTGCATGCGCTTTAACGAGAATATCACAACATAGCAGTTTCGCACTTGTAACGGTACAACACGCAGTATTTGGCTTGTGCATGCCGTTTTGTGTGCTTTCACAACATTTCACCTATCGCAGTTTCGTACTCGCAATAAAACAACACTATCTCGTTAGATGACGTCGTTTTTTGGTGGTTTCACGACGCTACATAGCTTAAACTAACATAACTAAACCTAACATAACCTTCGCACTTCTATCGTTAGAAAACGTTTTACTCGCTACTTTACATTGCTTTCTACAACATTACGACGGTTTCAAGCGCTTTCACATTAGATATCGCAGTTCCCAACTTGTAAAGGTGAAAAACACTGCATCACACTAAGTGACATTGTTTAATGCGGTTTTACGACGGTTCATATCTTAACCTAACCTAACATTCGCGCTTGTATCTCAAAACGCTCTATTACACTGTTTCGTTCACAATTACGATATTTGCATGACCTCACAGTTTTTCACCAACTTATTACAATACAGAACGCTGTCTCTCGCTAAATGACATCATTCTTTAAGGTTTCACGATAATTGCATGCGCTTTAACGAGAATATCACAACATAGCAGTTTCGCACTTGTAACGGTACAACACGCAGTATTTGGCTTGTTAATGCTGTTTTGTGTGCTTTCACAACATTTCACCTATCGCAGTTTCGTACTCGCACTAAAACAACACTATCTCGTTAGATGACGTCGTTTTTGGTGGTTTCACGACGCTACCTAGCTTAACCTAACATAACTCAACCTAATATAACCTTCGCTCTTCTATCGTTAGAAAACGTTTTACTCGCTACTTTACAATGCTCTCTACAACATTAC
>NC_134700.1:4687500-4690000 GCF_043290135.1 Rhipicephalus microplus | reverse complement strand
CAGTACAGAACGCTGTATCTCGCTAAATGAAATTGTTCTTCAAGGTTTCACGATGCTTGCATGCGCTTTAACGAGAATATCACATTATAGCAGTTTCGCACTTGTAACGGTACAACACGCAGTATCTGGCTTGTTCATGCCGTTTTGTGTGCTTTCACAACATTTCACCTATCGCAGTTTCGTACTCGCAATAAAACAACACTATCTCGTTAGATGACGTCGTTTTTGGTGGTTTCACGACGCTACCTAGCTTAAACTAACATAACTCAACCTAACATAATCTTCGCACTTCTATCGTTAGAAAACGTTTTACTCGCTACTTTACATTGCTTTCTACAACATTACGACGGTTTCAAGCGCTTTCACATTAGATATCGCAGTTCCCAACTTGTAAAGGTGAAAAACACTGCATCACACTAAGTGACATTGT
Organism: Rhipicephalus microplus; assembly: GCF_043290135.1. Lineage (NCBI taxonomy): Eukaryota > Metazoa > Arthropoda > Arachnida > Ixodida > Ixodidae > Rhipicephalus > Rhipicephalus microplus. The sequence continues at coordinate 4,689,570 of NC_134700.1, read as the reverse complement.
TTAATGCGGTTTTACGACGGTTCATATCTTAACCTAACCTAACATTCGCGCTTGTATCTCAAAACGCTCTATTACACTGTTTCGTTCACAATTACGATATTTGCATGACCTCACAGTTTTTCACCTACTTATTACAATACAGAACGCTGTCTCTCGCTAAATGACAACATTCTTTAAGGTTTCACGATAATTGCATGCGCTTAACGAGAATATCACAACATAGCAGTTTCGCACTTGTAACGGTACAACACGCAGTATTTGGCTTGTTAATGCTGTTTTGTGTGCTTTCACAACATTTCACCTATCGCAGTTTCGTACTCGCAATAAAACAACACTATCTCGTTAGATGACGTCGTTTTTGGTGGTTTCACGACGCTACCTAGCTTAACCTAACATAACTCAACCTAATATAACCTTCGCTCTTCTATCGTTAGAAAATGTTTTACTCGCTACTTTACAATGCTCTCTACAACATTACGACAGTTTTATGCGCTTTCACAATAGATATCGCAGTTCCCGACTTGTAATGGTGAAAAACAAAGTGACAGTGTTTAATGCGGTTTTACGACGGTTCATACCTTAACCTACCGTAACCTAACCTAACCTAACCTAACCCAACCTAACCCAACCCAACCCAACCTAACCTAACCTAAGCTAACCTAACCTAACCTAACCAAACCTAACCTAACCTAACCTAACCTAACGTAACCTAACCTAACCTAACCTATTCTAACGTAACCTAACCTTACCTGACCTAACCTAACCTAACGTAACCTAACCTAATCTAACATAACCTAACGTAACCTAACCTAACCTAACGTAACCTAACCTAACCTTACCCAACCTAACCCAACCCAACCCAACCCAACAACACCCAACCCAACCTAACCTAACCCAACCTAACCTTACCTAACCTAACCAAATTATCCTTACCTAACATAACCTAACCTAACGTAACCTAACCTAACCTAACGTAACCTAACCTACCTAACCTAACCCAACCTAACCTAACCTAACCTAACCCAACTCAACCCAACCTAACCTAATCTAACCTAACCTAACCTAACCTAACCTAACCTAACCAAACCTAACCTAACCTAACCTAACCTAACGACGGTTGCAAGCGCTTTCACATTAGATATCCTGTTCCCGACTTGTAATGGTGAAAAACACTAAGTGACACTGTTTAATGCGGTTTTACGACGGTTCATACCTTAACCTACCGTAACCTAACCTAACCTAACCTAACCTTACCTAACCTAACCTAACCTAACCCAACCCAACCCAACCCAACTCAACCCAAGCTAACCTAACCTAAGCTAACCCAACCCAACCCAACCCAACCCAACCTAACCTAACCTAACCTAACCTAACCCAACCCAACCCAACCTAACCTAACCTAAACTAACCTAAACTAACCTAACCCAACCTAACCTAACCTAACCTAACTTAACCTAACCCAACCTAACCCGACCCAACCCAACCTAACCTAACCTAAGCTAACCTAACCTAACCTAACGTAACCTAACCTAACCTAACCTAACCTAACGTACCCTAACCTAACCTAACCTAACCTAACCCAACCTAACCTAACCTAACCTAACCCAACTCAACCCAACCTAACCTAATCTAACCTAACCTAACCTAACCTAACCAAACCCAACCTAACCTAACCTAACCTAACCTAACGACGGTTGCAAGCTCTTTCACATTAGATATCGCAGTTCCCGACTTGTAATGGTGAAAAACACTAAGTGACATTGTTTAATGCGGTTTTACGACGGTTCATATCTTAACGTAACCTAACATTCGCAAATGTATCTAAAAACCCTCTATTACACTGTTTCGTTCACAATTACGATATTTGCATAACCTCACAGTTTTTCACCAACTTATTGCAGTACAGAACGCTGTATCTCGCTAAATGACATTGTTCTTTAAGGTTTCACGATGCTTGCATGCGCTTTAACGAGAATATCACAACATAGCAGTTTCGCACTTGTAACGGTACAACACGCAGTATTTGGCTTGTGCATGCCGTTTTGTGTGCTTTCACAACATTTCACCTAT
>NC_134700.1:4682500-4685000 GCF_043290135.1 Rhipicephalus microplus | reverse complement strand
TTGTTCATGCCGTTTTGTGTGCTTTCACAACATTTCACCTATCGCAGTTTCGTACTCGCAATAAAACAACACTATCTCGTTAGATGACGTCGTTTTTGGTGGTTTCACGACGCTACCTAGCTTAAACTAACATAACTCAACCTAACATATTCTTCGCACTTCTATCGTTAGAAAACGTTTTACTCGCTACTTTACATTGCTTTCTACAACATTACGACGGTTTCAAGCGCTTTCACATTAGATATCGCAGTTCACAACTTGTAAGGGTGAAAAACACTGCATCTCACTAAGTGACATTGTTTATAGCGGTTTTACGACGGTTCATACCTTAACCTAACGTAACCTAACCTAACCTAACCTAACCCAACCCAACCCAACCTAACCTAACCTAAACTAACCTAACCCAACCTAACGTAACCTAACCTAACCTAACCTAACCCAACCTAACCCAACCCAACCAACCCTAACCTAACCTAAGCTAACCTAACCTAACCTAACCAAACCTAACCTAACCTAACCTAACGTAACCTAACCTAACCTAACCTATTCTAACGTAACCTAACCTTACCTGACCTAACCTAACGTAACCTAACCTAACCTAACGTAACCTAACCTAACCTAACCTAACCTAACCTAACTTAACCTAATCTAACCCACCCTAACCCAACCCAACTGAACCCAACAACACCCAACCCAACCTAACCTAACCTAACCTAACCAAATTATCCTTACCTAACCTAACCTAACCTAACGTAACCTAACCTAACCTAACCTAACGTAACCTAACCTAACCTAACGTAACCTAACCTAACCTAACCTAACCCAACCTAACCTAACCTAACCTAACGTAACCCAACTCAACCCAACCTAACCTAATCTAACCTAACCAAACCTAATCTAACCTAACCTAACGACGGTTGCAAGCGCTTTCACATTAGATATCGCAGTTCCCGACTTGTAATAGTGAAAAACACTAAGTGACATTGTTTAATGCGGTTTTACGACGGTTCATATCTTAACCTAACCTAACATTTGCACTTGTATCTAAAAACGCTCTATTACACTGTTTCGTTCACAATTACGATATTTGCATAACCTCACAGTTTTTCACCAACTTATTGCAGTACAGAACGCTGTATCTCGCTAAATGACATTGTTCTTTAAGGTTTCACGATGCTTGCATGCGCTTTAACGAGAATATCACAACATAGCAGTTTCGCACTTGTAACGGTACAACACGCAGTATTTGGCTTGTGCATGCCGTTTTGTGTGCTTTCACAACATTTCACCTATCGCAGTTTCGTACTCGCAATAAAACAACACTATCTCGTTAGATGACGTCGTTTTTGGTGGTTTCACGACGCTACCTAGCTTAAACTAACATAACTAAACCTAACATAACCTTCGCACTTCTATCGTTAGAAAACGTTTTACTCGCTACTTTACATTGCTTTCTACAACATTACGACGGTTTCAAGCGCTTTCACATTAGATATCGCAGTTCCCAACTTGTAAAGGTGAAAAACACTGCATCACACTAAGTGACATTGTTTAATGCGGTTTTACGACGGTTCATATCTTAACCTAACCTAACATTCGCGCTTGTATCTCAAAACGCTCTATTACACTGTTTCGTTCACAATTACGATATTTGCATGACCTCACAGTTTTTCACCAACTTATTACAATACAGAACTCTGTCTCTCGCTATATGACATCATTCTTTAAGGTTTCACGATAATTGCATGCGCTTTAACGAGAATATCACAACATAGCAGTTTCGCACTTGTAACGGTACAAAACGCAGTATTTGGCTTGTTAATGCTGTTTTGTGTGCTTTCACGACATTTCACCTATCGCAGTTTCGTACTCGCAATAAAACAACACAATCTCGTTAGATGACGTCGTTTTTGGTGGTTTCACGACGCTACCTAGCTTAACCTAACATAACTCAACCTAATATAACCTTCGCTCTTCTATCGTTAGAAAACGTTTTACTCGCTACTTTACAATGCTCTCTACAACATTACGACAGTTTTATGCGCTTTCACAATAGATATCGCAGTTCCCGACTTGTAATGGTGAAAAACAAAGTGACAGTGTTTAATGCGGTTTTACGACGGTTCATACCTTAACCTACCGTAACCTAACCTTACCTAACCTAACCTAACCCAACCTAACCCAACCCAACCCAACCTAACCTAACCTAACCAAACCTAACCTAACCTAACCTAACCTAACGTAACCTAACCTAACCTAACCTATTCTAACGTAACCTAACCTTACCTGACCTAACCTAACCTAAGGTAACCTAACCTAATCTAACATAACCTAACGTAACCTAACCTAACCTAACGTAACCTAACCTAACCTAACCCAACCTAACCCAACCCAACCCAACCCAACAACACCCAACCCAACCTAACCTAACCCAACCTAACCTTACCTAACCTAACCAAATTATCCTTACCTAACCTAACCTAACCTAACGTAACCTAAC
>NC_134700.1:4615000-4680000 GCF_043290135.1 Rhipicephalus microplus | reverse complement strand
AACCTAACCAAACCCAACCTAAGCTAACCTAACCTAACCTAACGACGGTTGCAAGCGCTTTCACATTAGATATCGCAGTTCCCGACTTGTAATGGTGAAAAACACTAAGTGACATTGTTTAATGCGGTTTTACGATGGTTCATATCTTAACCTAACCTAACATTCGCAGTTGTATCTAAAAACGCTCTATTACACTGTTTCGTTCACAATTACGATATTTGCATAACCTCACAATTTTTCACCAACTTATTGCAGTACAGAACGCTGTATCACGCTAAATGACATTGTTCTTTAAGGTTTCACGATGCTTGCATGCGCTTTAACGAGAATATCACAACATAGCAGTTTCGCACTTGTAACGGTAAAACACGCAGTATTTGGCTTGTTCATGCCGTTTTGTGTGCTTTCACAACAATTCACCTGTTGCAGTTTCGTACATGAAATAAAACAATTATATCTCGTTAGATGTCGTCCTTTTTGGTGGTTTCACGACGCTACCTAGCTTAAACTAACATAATTCAACCTAACATAACCTTCGCACTTCTATCGTTAGAAAACGTTTTACTCGCTACTTTACAATGCTCTCTGCAACATTACGACGGTTTCATGCGGTTTTACTTTAGATATCGCAGTTCCCGACTTGTAATGGTGAAAAACACTGCATCTAACAAAGTCACATTGTTTAATGCGGTTTTACGACTGTTCATAACTTAACCTAACCTAACATTCGCGCTTGTATCTCAAAACGCTCTATTACACTGTTTCGTTCACAATTACGATATTTGCATGACCTCACAGTTTTTCACCAACTTATTACAGTACAGAACGCTGTCTCTCGCTAAATGACATCATTCTGTAAAGTTTCACGATGCTTGCATGCGCTTTACCGAGAATATCACAACAGAGCAGTTTCGCACTTGTAACGGTACAACACGCAGTATTTGGCGTGTGCATGCCGTTTTGTGTGCTTTCACAACATTTCACCTATCGCAGTTTCGTACTCGCAATAAAACAACACTATCTCGTTAGATGACGTCGTTTTTGGTGGTTTCACGACACTACCTAGCTTAAACTAACATAAGTCAACCTAACATAACTTTCGCACTTCTATCGTTAGAAAACGTTTTACTCGCTACTTTACATTGCTTTCTACAACATTACGACGGTTTCGAGCGCTTTCACATTAGATATCGCAGTTCCCAACTTGTAAAGGTGAAAAACACTGCATCTCACTAAGTGACATTGTTTAATGCGGTTTTACGACGGTTCATACCTTAACCTAACGTAACCTAACCTAACCTAACCTAACCTTACCTAACCTAACCTAACTTAACCCAACCCAACCCAACCTAACCTAACCTAACCTAAACTAACCTAACCCAACCTAGCCTAACCTAACCTAACCTAACCTAACCTAACCTAACCCAACCAAACCCAACCCAACCCAACCTAACCTAACCTAAGCTAACCTAACCTAACCTAACCAAACCTAACCTAACCTAACCTACCTGACCTAACCTAACCTAACGTATCCTAACCTAATCTAACATAACCTAACGTAACCTAACCTAACCTAACCTAACCTAACGTAACCTAACCTAACCTAACCCAACCTAACCCAACCCAACCCAACAACACCCAACCCAACCTAACCTAACCTAACCTAACCTTACCTAACCTAACCAAATTATCCTTACCTAACCTAACCTAACCTCACGTAACCTAACCTAACCTAACCTAACCTAACGTAACCTAACGTAACCTAACCTAACCTAACGTAACCTAACCAAACCTAACCTAACCTAACCCAACCTAACCTAACCTAACCTAACCTAACCCAACTCAACCCAACCTAACCTAATCTAACCTAACCTAACCTAACCTAACCAAACCTATCCTAACCTAACCTAACCTAACGACGGTTGCAAGCGCTTTCACATTAGATATCGCAGTTCCCGACTTGTAATGGTGAAAAACACTAAGTGACATTGTTTAATGCGGTTTTACGACGGTTGATATCTTAACCTAACCTAACATTCGCACTTGTATCTAAAAGCGCTCTATTACACTGTTTCGTTCACAATTACGATATTTGCATAACCTCACAGTTTTTCACCAACTTATTGCAGTACAGAACGCTGTATCTCGCTAAATGAAATTGTTCTTGAAGGTTTCACGATGCTTGCATGCGCTTTAACGAGAATATCACATTATAGCAGTTTCGCACTTGTAACGGTACAACACGCAGTATCTGGCTTGTGCATGCCGTTTTTTGTGCTTTCACAACATTTCACCTATCGCAGTTTCGTACTCGCAATAAAACAACACTATCTCGTTAGATGACGTCGTTTTTGGTGGTTTCACGACGCTTCCTAGCTTAAACTAACATAACTCAACCTAACATAATCTTCGCACTTCTATCGTTAGAAAACGTTTTACTCGCTACTTTCATTGCTTTCTACAACATTACGACGGTTTCAAGCGCTTTCACATTAGATATCGCAGTTCCCAACTTGTAGAGGTGAAAAACACTGCATCTCACTAAGTGACATTGTTTAATGCGGTTTTACGACGGTTCATACCTTAACCTAACGTAACCTATCCTAACCTAACCTAACCTTACCTTACCTAACCTAACCTAACCCAACCCAACCCAACCTAACCTAACCTAACCTAACCTAAACTAACCTAACCCAACCTAACGTAACCTAACCTAACCTAACCTAACCCAACCTAACCCAACCCAACCCAACCTAACCTAACCTAAGCTAACCTAACCTAACCTAACCAAACCTAACCTAACCTAACCTAACCTAACCTAACATAACCTAACCTAACCTAACCTAACCTATTCTAACGTAACCTAACCTTACCTGACCTAACCTAACCTAACGTAACCTAACCTAACCTAACATAACCTAACGTAACCTAACCTAACCTAACGTAACCTAACCTAACCTAACCCAACCTAACCCAACCAAACCCAACCCAACAACACCCAACCCAACCTAACCTAACTTAACCTAACCTTACCTAACCTAACCAAATTATCCTTACCTAACCTAACCTAACCTAACGTAACCTAACCTAACCTAACGTAACCTAACCTAACCTAACCTAACCTAACCTAACCTAACCCAACTCAACCCAACCTAACCTAATCTAACCTAACCTAACCTAACCAAACCTAACCTAACCTAACCTAACCTAACCTAACCTAACGACGGTTGCAAGCGCTTTCACATTAGATATCGCTGTTCCCGACTTGTAATGGTGAAAAACACTAAGTGACATTGTTTAATGCGGTTTTACGACGGTTCATAACTTAACCTAACCTAACATTCGCACTTGTATCTAAAAACGCTCTATTACACTGTTTAGTTCACAATTACGATATTTGCATAACCTCATAGTTTTTCACCAACTTATTGCAGTACAGAACGCTGTATCTCGCTAAATGACATTGTTCTTTAAGGTTTCACGATGCTTGCATGCGCTTTAACGAGAATATCACATTATAGCATTTTCGCACTTGTAACGGTACAACACGCAGTATCTGGCTTGTTCATGCCGTTTTGTGTGCTTTCACAATATTTCACCTATCGCAGTTTCGTAGTCGCAATAAAACAACACTATCTCGTTAGATGACGTCGTTTTTGGTGGTTTCACGACACTACCTAGCTTAAACTCAACCTAACATAACCTTCGCACTTCTATCGTTAGAAAACGTTTTACTCGCTACTTTACAATGCTCTCTACAACATTACGACGGTTTCATGCGCTTTCACATTAGATATCGCAGTTTCTGACTTGTAATGGTGAAAAACACTGCATCTCACTAAGTGAGATTGTTTATTGCGGTTTTACGACGGTTCATATCTTAACCTAACCTAACATTCGCACTTGTATCTCAAAACGCTCTATTACACTGTTTCGTTCACAATTATGATATTTGCATGACCTCACAGTTTTTCACCAACTTATTACAGTACAGAACGCAGTCTCTCGCTAGATGACATCATTCTTTAAGGTTTCACGATACTTGCATGCGCTTTAACGAGAACATCACAATAAAGCAGTTTCGCACTTGTAACGGCACAAGACGCAGTATCTGGCTAGTTCATGCCATTTTGTGTGCTTTCACAATATTTCAGCTATCGCAGTTACGTACTCGCAATAAAACAACACTATCTCGTTAGATGACATCGTTTTTGGTGGTTTCACGACGCTACCTAGCTCAAACTAACCTAACCTTCGCTCTTCTATCGTTAGAAAACGTTTTACTCGCTACTTTACAATGCTCTCTACAACATTACGACCGTTTCATGCGCTTTCACATTTGATATCGCAGTTCCCGACTTGTAATGGTGAAAAACACTGCATCTCACAAAGTGACATTGTTTAATGCGGTTTTACGACGGTTCATAACTTAACCTAAGCTAACATTCGCGCTTGTATCTCAAAACGCTCTATTACACTGTTTCGTTCAGAATTACGATATTTGCATGACCTCACAGTTTTTCACCAACCTATTACAGTACAGAACGCTGTCTCTCGCTAAATGACATCATTCTTTAAAGTTTCACGATGCTTGCATGCGCTTTAACGAGAATATCACAACATAGCAGTTTCGCACTTGTAACGGTACAACACGCAGTATTTGGCTTGTGCATGCCGTTTTGTGTGCTTTCACAACATTTCACCTATCGCAGTTTCGTACTCGCAATAAAACAACACTATCTCGTTAGATGACGTCGTTTTTGGTGGTTTCACGACGCTACCTAGCTTAAACTCAACCTAACATAACCTTCGCACTTCTATCGTTAGAAAACGTTTTACTTGCTACTTTACATTGCTTTCTACAACATTACGACGGTTTCAAGTGCTTTCACTTTAGATATCGCAGTTCCCAACTTGTAAAGGTGAAAAACACTGCATCTCACTAAGTGACATTGTTTAATGCGGTTTTACGACGGTTCATACCTTAACCTACCATAACGTAACCTAACCTAACCTAACCTAACCCAACCTATCCCAACCCAACCCAACCCAACCTAACCTAACCTAACCCAACCTAACCCAACCTAACCTAACCTAACCTGCCCCTAAACTAACCTAAACTAACTTGACCCAACCTAACCTAACCTAACCTAACCTAATCTAACCCAACCTATCCCGACCCAACCCAAGCTAACCTAACCTAAGCTAACCTAACCTAACCTAACCAAACCTAACCTAACCTAACCTAACGTAACCTAACCTAACCTAACCTATTCTAACGTAACCTAACCTTACCTAACCTAACCCAACCTAACCCAACCCAACCCAACCCAACAACACCCAACCCAACCTAACCTAACCTAACCTAACCTTACCTAACCTAACCAAATTATCCTTACCTAACCTAACCTAACCTAACGTAACCTAACCTAACCTAACCTAACGTAACCTAGCCTAACCTAACGTAACCTAACCTAACCTAACCTAACCTAACCCAACCTAACCTAACCTTACGTAACCCAACTCAACCCAACCTAACCTAATCTAACCTAACCTAACCTAACCTAACCAAACCTAACCTAACCTAACCTAACGACGGTTGCAAGCGCTTTCACATTAGATATCGCAGTTCCCGACTTGTAATAGTGAAAAACACTAAGTGACATTGTTTAATGCGGTTTTACGACGGTTCATATCTTAACCTAACCTAACATTCGCGCTTGTATCTCAAAACGCTCTATTACACTGTTTCGTTCACAATTACGATATTTGCATGACCTCACAGTTTTTCACCAACTTATTACAATACAGAACGCTGTCTCTCGCTAAATGACATCATTCTTTAAGGTTTCACGATAATTGCATGCGCTTTAACGAGAATATCACAACATAGCAGTTTCGCACTTGTAACGGTACAACACGCAGTATTTGGTTTGTTAATGCCGTTTTGTGTGCTTTCACAACATTTCACCTATCACAGTTTCGTACTCGCAATAAAACAACACTATCTCGTTAGATGACGTCGTTTTTGGTGGTTTCATGACGCTACCTAGCTTAAACTAACATAACTCAACCTAACATAACCTTCGCACTTCTATCATTAGAAAACGTTTTACTCGCTACTTTACATTGCTTTCTACAACATTACGACGGTTTCAAGCGCTTTCACATTAGATATCGCAGTTCCCAACTTGTAGAGGTGAAAAACACTGCATCTCACTAAGTGACATTGTTTAATGCGGTTTTACGACGGTTCATACCTTAACCTAACGTAACCTAACCTAACCTAACCTAACCTTACCTAACCTAACCTAACCTAACCTAACCCAACCCAACCCAACCTAACCTAACCTAACCTAACCTAAACTAACCTAACCCAACCTAACCTAACCTAACCTAACCCAACCTAACCCAACCCAACCCAACCTAACCTAACCTAAGCTAACCTAACCTAACCTAACCAAACCTAACCTAACCTAACCTAACGTAACCTAACCTAACCTAACCTATTCTAACGTAACCTAACCTTACCTGACCTAACCTAACCTAACGTTACCTAACCTAATCTAACATAACCTAACGTAACCTAACCTAACCTAACGTAACCTAACCTAACCTAACCCAACCTAACCCAACCCAACCCAACCCAACAACACCCAACCCAACCTAACCTAACCCAACCTAACCTTACCTAACCTAACCAAATTATCCTTACGTAACCTAACCTAACCTAACCTAACCTAACCTAACGCAACTCAACCCAACCTAACCTAATCTAACCTAACCTAACCTAACCTAACCAAACCTAACCTAACCTAACCTAACCTAACGACGGTTGCAAGCGCTTTCACATTAGATATCCTGTTCCCGACTTGTAATGGTGAAAAACACTAAGTGACATTGTTTAATGCGGTTTTACGACGGTTCATACCTTAACCTACCGTAACCTAACCTAACCCAACCCAACCCAACCCAACCTAACCTAACCTAACCTAACCTAACCCAACCCAACCCAACCTAACCTAACCTAAACTAACCTAAACTAACCTAACCCAACCTAACCTAACCCAACCTAACCCGACCCAACCCAACCTAACCTAACCTAAGCTAACCTAACCTAACCTAACGTAACCTAACCTAACCTAACCTAACCTAACGTAACCTAACCTAACCTAACCTAACCTAACCCAACCTAACCTAACCTAACCTAACCCAACTCAACCCAACCTAACCTAATCTAACCTAACCTAACCTAACCAAACCCAACCTAACCTAATCTAACCTAACCTAACCTAACCTAACGACGGTTGCAAGCGCTTTCACATTAGATATCGCAGTTCCCGACTTGTAATGGTGAAAAACACTAAGTGACATTGTTTAATGCGGTTTTACGACGGTTCATATCTTAACCTAACCTAACATTCGCAAATGTATCTAAAAACGCTCTATTACACTGTTTCGTTCACAATTACGATATTTGCATAACCTCACAGTTTTTCACCAACTTATTGCAGTACAGAACGCTGTATCTCGCTAAATGACATCGTTCTTTAAGGTTTTACGATGCTTGCATGCGCTTTAACGAGAATATCACATTATAGCAGTTTCGCACTTGTAACGGTACAACACGCAGTATCTGGCTTGTTCATGCCGTTTTGTGTGCTTTCACAACATTTTACCTATCGCAGTTTCGTACTCGCAATAAAACAACACTATCTCGTTAGATGACGTCGTTTTTGGTGGTTTCACGACGCTACCTAGCTTAAACTAACATAACTCAACCTAATATAACCTTCGCACTTCTCGCGTTAGAAAACGTTTTACTCGCTACTTTACAATGCTCTCTACAACATTACGACGGTTTCATGCGCTTTCACAATAGATATCACAGTTCCCGACTTGTAATGGTGAAAATCACTGCATCTCACTTAGTGACATTGTTTCATGCGAATTTACGACGGTTCATATCTTAACCTAACCTAACGTTCGCACTTGTATCTAAAAACGCTCTATCACACTGTTTCGTTCACATTTAGGATATTTGCATGACCTCACAGTTTTCTCCAACTTATTACAGTACAGAACGCTGCATATCGCTAAATGACATCATTCTTTAAGGTTTCACGATGCTTGCATGCGCTTTAACGAGAATATCACAACATAGCAGTTTCGCACTTGTAATGGTGCAACACGCAGTATTTGGCTTGTTCAAGCCGTTTTGTGTGCTTTCACAACATTTCACCTATTGCAGTTTCGTACATGAAATAAAACAATTATATCTCGTTAGATGTCGTCCTTTTTGGTGGTTTAACGACGCTACCTAGCTTAAACTAACATAAGTCAACCTAACATAACCTTCGCACTTCTATCGTTAGAAAACGTTTTACTCGCTACTTTACAATGCTCTCTACAACATTACGACGGTTTCATGCGCTTTCACATTAGATATCGCAGTTCCCCACTTGTAATGGTGAAAAACACTGCATTTAACAAAGTGACATTGTTTAATGCGGTTTTACGACGGTTCATAACTTAACCTAACCTAACATTCGCGCTTGTGTCTCAAAACGCTCTATTACACTGTTTCGTTCACAATTACGATATTTGCATGACCTCACAGTTTTTCACTAACTTAATACAGTACAGAACGCTGTCTCTCGCTAAATGACATAATTCTTCAGTTTCACAATGCTTGCATGCGCTTTAACGAGAATATCACAACATAGCAGTTTCGCACTTGTAACGGTACAACACGCAGTATTTGGCTTGTGCATGCCGTTTTGTGTGCTTTCACCACATTTCACCTATCGCAGTTTCGTACTCGCAATAAAACAACACTATCTCGTTAGATGACGTCGTTTTTGGTGGTTTCACGACGCTACCTAGCTTAAACTAACATAACTCAACCTAACATAACCTTCGCACTTCTATCGTTAGAAAACGTTTTACTCGCTACTTTACATTGCTTTCTACAACATTACGACGGTTTCAAGCGCTTTCACATTAGATATCGCTGTTCCCAACTTGTAAAGGTGAAAACCACTGCATCTCACTAAGTGACATTGTTTAATGCGGTTTTACGACGGTTCATATCTTATCCTAACCTAACATTCGCAATTGTATCTAAAAACGCTCTATTACACTGTTTCGTTCACAATTACGATATTTGCATGTCCTCACAGTTTTTCACCAACTTATTACAGTACAGAACGCTGTCTCTCGCTAAATGACATCATTCTTTAAGGTTTCACGACAATTGCATGCGCTTTAACGAGAATATCACATTATAGCATTTTCGCACTTGTAACGGTACAACACGCAGTATCTGGCTTGTTCATGCCGTTTTGTGTGCTTTCACAATATTTCACCTATCGCAGTTTCGTAGTCACAATAAAACAACACTATCTCGTTAGATGACGTCGTTTTTGGTGGTTTCACGATACTACCTAGCTTAAACTCAACCTAACATAACCTTCGCACTTCTATCGTTAGAAAACGTTTTACTCGCTACTTTACAATGCTCTCTACAACATTACGACGGTTTCATGCGCTTTCACATTAGATATCGCAGTTTCTGACTTGTAATGGTGAAAAACACTGCATCTCACTAAGTGAGATTGTTTATTGCGGTTTTACGACGGTTCATATCTTAACCTAACCTAACATTCGCACTTGTATCTCAAAACGCTCTATTACACTGTTTCGTTCACAATTATGATATTTGCATGACCTCACAGTTTTTCACCAACTTATTACAGTACAGAACGCAGTCTCTCGCTAGATGACATCATTCTTTAAGGTTTCACGATACTTGCATGCGCTTTAACGAGAACATCACAATAAAGCAGTTTCGCACTTGTAACGGCACAAGACGCAGTATCTGGCTAGTTCATGCCATTTTGTGTGCTTTCACAATATTTCACCTATCGCAGTTACGTACTCGCAATAAAACAACACTATCTCGTTAGATGACATCGTTTTTGGTGGTTTCACGACGCTACCTAGCTCAAACTAACCTAACCTTCGCTCTTCTATCGTTAGAAAACGTTTTACTCGCTACTTTACAATGCTCTCTACAACATTACGACCGTTTCATGCGCTTTCACATTTGATATCGCAGTTCCCGACTTGTAATGGTGAAAAACACTGCATCTCACAAAGTGACATTGTTTAATGCGGTTTTACGACGGTTCATAACTTAACCTAAGCTAACATTCGCGCTTGTATCTCAAAACGCTCTATTACACTGTTTCGTTCAGAACTACGATATTTGCATGACCTCACAGTTTTTCACCAACCTATTACAGTACAGAACGCTGTCTCTCGCTAAATGACATCATTCTTTAAAGTTTCACGATGCTTGCATGCGCTTTAACGAGAATATCACAACATAGCAGTTTCGCACTTGTAACGGTACAACACGCAGTATTTGGCTTGTGCATGCCGTTTTGTGTGCTTTCACAACATTTCACCTATCGCAGTTTCGTACTCGCAATAAAACAACACTATCTCGTTAGATGACGTCGTTTTTGGTGGTTTCACGACGCTACCTAGCTTAAACTCAACCTAACATAACCTTCGCACTTCTATCGTTAGAAAACGTTTTACTTGCTACTTTACATTGCTTTCTACAACATTACGACGGTTTCAAGTGCTTTCACTTTAGATATCGCAGTTCCCAACTTGTAAAGGTGAAAAACACTGCATCTCACTAAGTGACATTGTTTAATGCGGTTTTACGACGGTTCATACCTTAACCTACCATAACGTAACCTAACCTAACCTAACCTAACCCATCCTATCCCAACCCAACCCAACCTAACCTAACCTAACCCAACCTAACCCAACCTAACCTAACCTAACCTAACCTAAACTAACCTAAACTAACTTGACCCAACCTAACCTAACCTAACCTAACCTAATCTAACCCAACCTATCCCGACCCAACCCAAGCTAACCTAACCTAAGCTAACCTAACCTAACCTAACCAAACCTAACCTAACCTAACCTAACGTAACCTAACCTAACCTAACCTATTCTAACGTAACCTAACCTTACCTAACCTAACCCAACCTAACCCAACCCAACCCAACCCAACAACACCCAACCCAACCTAACCTAACCTAACCTAACCTTACCTAACCTAACCAAATTATCCTTACCTAACCTAACCTAACCTAACGTAACCTAACCTAACCTAACGTAACCTAACCTAACCTAACGTAACCTAACCTAACCTAACCTAACCTAACCCAACCTAACCTAACCTAACGTAACCCAACTCAACCCAACCTAACCTAATCTAACCTAACCTAACCTAACCTAACCAAACCTAACCTAACCTAACCTAACGACGGTTGCAAGCGCTTTCACATTAGATATCGCAGTTCCCGACTTGTAATAGTGAAAAACACTAAGTGACATTGTTTAATGCGGTTTTACGACGGTTCATATCTTAACCTAACCTAACATTCGCACTTGTATCTAAAAACGCTCTATTACACTGTTTCGTTCACAATTACGATATTTGCATAACCTCACAGTTTTTCACCAACTTATTGCAGTACAGAACGCTGTATCTCGCTAAATGACATTGTTCTTGAAGGTTTCACGATGCTTGCATGCGCTTTAACGAGCATATCACAACATAGCAGTTTCGCACTTGTAACGGTACAACACGCAGTATTTGGCTTGTGCATGCCGTTTTGTGTGCTTTCACAACATTTCACCTATCGCAGTTTCGTACTCGCAATAAAACAACACTATCTCGTTAGATGACGTCGTTTTTGGTGGTTTCACGACGCTACCTAGCTTAAACTAACATAACTAAACCTAACATAACCTTCGCACTTCTATCGTTAGAAAACGTTTTACTCGCTACTTTACATTGCTTTCTACAACATTACGACGGTTTCAAGCGCTTTCACATTAGATATCGCAGTTCCCAACTTGTAAAGGTGAAAAACACTGCATCACACTAAGTGACATTGTTTAATGCGGTCTTACGACGGTTCATATCTTAACCTAACCTAACATTCGCGCTTGTATCTCAAAACGCTCTATTACACTGTTTCGTTCACAATTACGATATTTGCATGACCTCACAGTTTTTCACCAACTTATTACAATACAGAACGCTGTCTCTCGCTAAATGACATCATTCTTTAAGGTTTCACGATAATTGCATGCGCTTTAACGAGAATATCACAACATAGCAGTTTCGCACTTGTAACGGTACAACACGCAGTATTTGGTTTGTTAATGCCGTTTTGTGTGCTTTCACAACATTTCACCTATCACAGTTTCGTACTCGCAATAAAACAACACTATCTCGTTAGATGACGTCGTTTTTGGTGGTTTCATGACGCTACCTAGCTTAAACTAACATAACTCAACCTAACATAACCTTCGCACTTCTATCGTTAGAAAACGTTTTACTCGCTACTTTACATTGCTTTCTACAACATTACGACGGTTTCAAGCGCTTTCACATTAGATATCGCAGTTCCCAACTTGTAGAGGTGAAAAACACTGCATCTCACTAAGTGACATTGTTTAATGCGGTTTTACGACGGTTCATACCTTAACCTAACGTAACCTAACCTAACCTAACCTAACCTTACCTAACCTAACCTAACCTAACCTAACCCAACCCATCCAAACCTAACCTAACCTAACCTAACCTAAACTAACCTAACCCAACCTAACCTAACCTAACCTAACCCAACCTAACCCAACCCAACCCAACCTAACCTAACCTAAGCTAACCTAACCTAACCTAACCAAACCTAACCTAACCTAACCTAACCTAACGTAACCTAACCTAACCTAACCTATTCTAACGTAACCTAACCTTACCTGACCTAACCTAACCTAACGTTACCTAACCTAATCTAACATAACCTAACGTAACCTAACCTAACCTAACGTAACCTAACCTAACCTAACCCAACCTAACCCAACCCAACCCAACCCAACAACACCCAACCCAACCCAACAACACCCAACCCAACCTAACCTAACCCAACCTAACCTTACCTAACCTAACCAAATTATCCTTACGTAACCTAACCTAACCTAACCTAACCTAACCTAACGCAACTCAACCCAACCTAACCTAATCTAACCTAACCTAACCTAACCTAACCAAACCTAACCTAACCTAACCTAACCTAACGACGGTTGCAAGCGCTTTCACATTAGATATCCTGTTCCCGACTTGTAATGGTGAAAAACACTAAGTGACATTGTTTAATGCGGTTTTACGACGGTTCATACCTTAACCTACCGTAACCTAACCTAACCTAACCTAACCTTACCTAACCTAACCTAACCTAACCCAACCCAACCCAACCCAACTCAACCCAACCTAACCTAACCTAACCTAACCCAACCCAACCCAACCCAACCCAACCTAACCTAACCTAACCTAACCTAACCCAACCCAACCCAACCTAACCTAACCTAAACTAACCTAAACTAACCTAACCCAACCTAACCTAACCTAACCTAACCTAACCCAACCTAACCCGACCCAACCCAACCTAACCTAACCTAAGCTAACCTAACCTAACCTAACGTAACCTAACCTAACCTAACCTAACGTAACCTAACCTAACCTAACCTAACCTAACCCAACCTAACCTCTGCTAACCTAACCCAACTCAACCCAACCTAACCTGATCTAACCTAACCTAACCTAACCAAACCCAACCTAACCTAACCTAACCTAACCTAACGACGGTTGCAAGCGCTTTCACATTAGATATCGCAGTTCCCGACTTGTAATGGTGAAAAACACTAAGTGACATTGTTTAATGCGGTTTTACGACGGTTCATATCTTAACCTAACCTAACATTCGCAAATGTATCTAAAAACGCTCTATTACACTGTTTCGTTCACAATTACGATATTTGCATAACCTCACAGTTTTTCACCAACTTATTGCAGTACAGAACGCTGTATCTCGCTAAATGACATCGTTCTTTAAGGTTTTACGATGCTTGCATGCGCTTTAACGAGAATATCACATTATAGCAGTTTCGCACTTGTAACGGTACAACACGCAGTATCTGGCTTGTTCATGCCGTTTTGTGTGCTTTCACAACATTTTACCTATCGCAGTTTCGTACTCGCAATAAAACAACACTATCTCGTTAGATGACGTCGTTTTTGGTGGTTTCACGACGCTACCTAGCTTAAACTAACATAACTCAACCTAATATAACCTTCGCACTTCTCGCGTTAGAAAACGTTTTACTCGCTACTTTACAATGCTCTCTACAACATTACGACGGTTTCATGCGCTTTCACAATAGATATCACAGTTCCCGACTTGTAATGGTGAAAATCACTGCATCTCACTTAGTGACATTGTTTCATGCGAATTTACGACGGTTCATATCTTAACCTAACCTAACGTTCGCACTTGTATCTAAAAACGCTCTATCACACTGTTTCGTTCACATTTAGGATATTTGCATGACCTCACAGTTTTCTCCAACTTATTACAGTACAGAACGCTGCATATCGCTAAATGACATCATTCTTTAAGGTTTCACGATGCTTGCATGCGCTTTAACGAGAATATCACAACATAGCAGTTTCGCACTTGTAATGGTGCAACACGCAGTATTTGGCTTGTTCAAGCCGTTTTGTGTGCTTTCACAACATTTCACCTATTGCAGTTTCGTACATGAAATAAAACAATTATATCTCGTTAGATGTCGTCCTTTTTGGTGGTTTAACGACGCTACCTAGCTTAAACTAACATAAGTCAACCTAACATAACCTTCGCACTTCTATCGTTAGAAAACGTTTTACTCGCTACTTTACAATGCTCTCTACAACATTACGACGGTTTCATGCGCTTTCACATTAGATATCGCAGTTCCCCACTTGTAATGGTGAAAAACACTGCATTTAACAAAGTGACATTGTTTAATGCGGTTTTACGACGGTTCATAACTTAACCTAACCTAACATTCGCGCTTGTGTCTCAAAACGCTCTATTACACTGTTTCGTTCACAATTACGATATCTGCATGTCCTCACAGTTTTTCACCAACTTATTACAGTACAGAACGCTGTCTCTCGCTAAATGACATCATTCTTTAAGGTTTCACGACAATTGCATGCGCTTTAACGAGAATATCACAAGATAGCAGTTTCGCACTTGTAACGAAACAACACGCAGTATTTGGCTTGTTAATGCCGTTTTGTGTGCTTTCACAACATTTCACCTATCGCAGTTTCGTACTCGCAATAAAACAACACTATCTCGTTAGATGACGTCGTTTTTGGTGGTTTCACGACGCTACCTAGCTTAAACTAACATAACTCAACCTAACATAACCTTCGCACTTCTATCGTTAGAAAACGTTTTACTCGCTACTTTACATTGCTTTCTACAACATTCGGACGGTTTCAAGCGCTTTCACATTAGATATCGCAGTTCCCAACTTGTAAAGGTGAAAAACACTGCATCTCACAAAGTGACATTGTTTAATGCGGTTTTACGACGGTTCATAACTTAACCTAACCTAACATTCGCGCTTGTATCTCAAAACGCTCTATTACACTGTTTCGTTCACAATTACAATATTTGCATGACCTCACAGTTTTTCACCAACTTATTACAGTACAGAACGCTGTCTCTCGCTAAATGACATCATTCTTTAAAGTTTCACGATGCTTGCATGCGCTTTACCGAGAATATCACAACATAGCAGTTTCGCACTTGTAACGGTACAACACGCAGTATTTGGCTTGTGCATGCCGTTTTGTGTGCTTTCACAACATTTCGCCTATCGCAGTTTTGTACTCGCAATAGAACAACACTATCTCGTTAGATGACGTCGTTTTTGGTGGTTTCACGACGCTACCTAGGTTAAACTAACATAACTCAACCTAACGTAATCTTCGCACTTCTATCGTTAGAAAACGTTTTACTCGCTACTTTACATTGCTTTCGACAACATTACGACGGTTTCAAGCGCTTTCACATTAGATATCGCAGTTCCCAACTTGTAAGGGTGAAAAACACTGCATCTCACTAAGTGACATTGTTTAATGCGGTTTTACGACGGTTCATATCTTAACCTAACCTAACATTCGCGCTTGTATCTCAAAACCTCTATTACACTGTTTCGTTCACAATTACAATATTTGCATGACCTCACAGTTTTTCACCAACTTATTACAGTACAGAACGCTGTCTCTCGCTAAATGACATCATTCTTTAAGGTTTCACGATAATTGCATGCGCTTTAACGAGAATATCACAACATAGCAGTTTCGCACTTGTAACGGTACAACACGCAGTATTTGGCTTGTTAATGCCGTTTTGTGTGCTTTCACATTTCACCTATCGCAGTTTTGTACTCGCAATAAAACAACACTATCTCGTTAGATGACGTCGTTTTTGGTGGTTTCACGACGCTACCTAGCTTAAACTAGCATAACTCAACCTAACATAACCTTCGCACTTCTATCGTTAGAAAACGTTTTACTCGCTACTTTACATTGCTTTCTACAACAATACGACGGTTTCAAGCGCTTTCACATTAGATATCGCAGTTCCCAACTTGTAAAGGTGAAAAACACTGCATCTCACTAAGTGACATTGTTTAATGCGGTTTTACGACGGTTCATACCTTGACCTAACGTAACCTAACCTAACCTAACCTAACCTTACCTTACCTAACCTAACCTAACCCAACCCAACCCAACCTAACCTAACCTAACCTAACCTAAACTAACCTAACCCAACCTAACGTAACCTAACCTAACCTAACCTAACCCAGCCTAACCCAACCCAACCCAACCTAACCTAACCTAAGCTAACCTAACCTAACCTAACCAAACCTAACCTAACCTAACCTAACCTAACATAACCTAACCTAACCTAACCTATTCTAACGTCCCCTAACCTTACCTGACCTAACCTAACCTAACGTAACCTAACCTAACCTAACATAACCTAACGTAACCTAACCTAACCTAACGTAACCTAACCTAACCTAACCCAACCTAACCCAACCAAACCCAACCCAACAACGCCCAACCCAACCTAACCTAACTTAACCTAACCTTACCTAACCTAACCAAATTATCCTTACCTAACCTAACCTAACCTAACGTAACCTAACCTAACCTAACGTAGCCTAACCTAACCTAACCTAACCTAACCTAACCTAACCTAACCCAACTCAACCCAACCTAACCTAATCTAACCTAACCTAACCTAACCAAACCTAACCTAACCTAACCTAACCTAACCTAACCTAACGACGGTTGCAAGCGCTTTCACATTAGATATCGCAGTTCCCGACTTGTAATGGTGAAAAACACTAAGTGACATTGTTTAATGCGGTTTTACGACGGTTCATAACTTAACCTAACCTAACATTCGCACTTGTATCTAAAAACGCTCTATTACACTGTTTAGTTCACAATTACGATATTTGCATAACCTCATAGTTTTTCACCAACTTATTGCAGTACAGAACGCTGTATCTCGCTAAATGACATTGTTCTTTAAGGTTTCACGATGCTTGCATGCGCTTTAACGAGAATATCACATTATAGCATTTTCGCACTTGTAACGGTACAACACGCAGTATCTGGCTTGTTCATGCCGTTTTGTGTGCTTTCACAATATTTCACCTATCGCAGTTTCGTAGTCGCAATAAAACAACACTATCTCGTTAGATGACGTCGTTTTTGGTGGTTTCACGACACTACCTAGCTTAAACTCAACCTAACATAACCTTCGCACTTCTATCGTTAGAAAACGTTTTACTCGCTACTTTACAATGCTCTCTACAACATTACGACGGTTTCATGCGCTTTCACATTAGATATCGCAGTTTCTGACTTGTAATGGTGAAAAACACTGCATCTCACTAAGTGAGATTGTTTATTGCGGTTTTACGACGGTTCATATCTTAAGCTAACCTAACATTCGCACTTGTATCTCAAAACGCTCTATTACACTGTTTCGTTCACAATTATGATATTTGCATGACCTCACAGTTTTTCACCAACTTATTACAGTACAGAACGCAGTCTCTCGCTAGATGACATCATTCTTTAAGGTTTCACGATACTTGCATGCGCTTTAACGAGAACATCACAATAAAGCAGTTTCGCACTTGTAACGGCACAAGACGCAGTATCTGGCTAGTTCATGCCATTTTGTGTGCTTTCACAATATTTCACCTATCGCAGTTACGTACTCGCAATAAAACAACACTATCTCGTTAGATGACATCGTTTTTGGTGGTTTCACGACGCTACCTAGCTCAAACTAACCTAACCGTCGCTCTTCTATCGTTAGAAAACGTTTTACTCGCTACTTTACAATGCTCTCTACAACATTACGACCGTTTCATGCGCTTTCACATTTGATATCGCAGTTCCCGACTTGTAATGGTGAAAAACACTGCATCTCACAAAGTGACATTGTTTAATGCGGTTTTACGACGGTTCATAACTTAACCTAAGCTAACATTCGCGCTTGTATCTCAAAACGCTCTATTACACTGTTTCGTTCAGAATTACGATATTTGCATGACCTCACAGTTTTTCACCAACCTATTACAGTACAGAACGCTGTCTCTCGCTAAATGACATCATTCTTTAAAGTTTCACGATGCTTGCATGCGCTTTAACGAGAATATCACAACATAGCAGTTTCGCACTTGTAACGGTACAACACGCAGTATTTGGCTTGTGCATGCCGTTTTGTGTGCTTTCACAACATTTCACCTATCGCAGTTTCGTACTCGCAATAAAACAACACTATCTCGTTAGATGACGTCGTTTTTGGTGGTTTCACGACGCTACCTAGCTTAAACTCAACCTAACATAACCTTCGCACTTCTATCGTTAGAAAACGTTTTACTTGCTACTTTACATTGCTTTCTACAACATTACGACGGTTTCAAGTGCTTTCACTTTAGATATCGCAGTTCCCAACTTGTAAAGGTGAAAAACACTGCATCTCACTAAGTGACATTGTTTAATGCGGTTTTACGACGGTTCATACCTTAACCTACCATAACGTAACCTAACCTAACCTAACCTAACCCAACCTATCCCAACCCAACCCAACCCAACCTAACCTAACCTAACCCAACCTAACCCAACCTAACCTAACCTAACCTAACCTAAACTAACCTAAACTAACTTGACCCAACCTAACCTAACCTAACCTAACCTAATCTAACCCAACCTATCCCGACCCAACCCAAGCTAACCTAACCTAAGCTAACCTAACCTAACCTAACCAAACCTAACCTAACCTAACCTAACGTAACCTAACCTAACCTAACCTATTCTAACGTAACCTAACCTTACCTAACCTAACCCAACCTAACCCAACCCAACCCAACCCAACAACACCCAACCCAACCTAACCTAACCTAACCTAACCTTACCTAACCTAACCAAATTATCCTTACCTAACCTAACCTAACCTAACGTAACCTAACCTAACCTAACCTAACGTAACCTAACCTAACCTAACGTAACCTAACCTAACCTAACCTAACCCAACCTAACCTAACCTAACGTAACCCAACTCAACCCAACCTAACCTAATCTAACCTAACCTAACCTAACCTAACCAAACCTAACCTAACCTAACCTAACGACGGTTGCAAGCGCTTTCACATTAGATATCGCAGTTCCCGACTTGTAATAGTGAAAAACACTAAGTGACATTGTTTAATGCGGTTTTACGACGGTTCATATCTTAACCTAACCTAACATTCGCACTTGTATCTAAAAACGCTCTATTACACTGTTTCGTTCACAATTACGATATTTGCATAACCTCACAGTTTTTCACCAACTTATTGCAGTACAGAACGCTGTATCTCGCTAAATGACATTGTTCTTTAAGGTTTCACGATGCTTGCATGCGCTTTAACGAGCATATCACAACATAGCAGTTTCGCACTTGTAACGGTACAACACGCAGTATTTGGCTTGTGCATGCCGTTTTGTGTGCTTTCACAACATTTCACCTATCGCAGTTTCGTACTCGCAATAAAACAACACTATCTCGTTAGATGACGTCGTTTTTGGTGGTTTCACGACGCTACCTAGCTTAAACTAACATAACTAAACCTAACATAACCTTCGCACTTCTATCGTTAGAAAACGTTTTACTCGCTACTTTACATTGCTTTCTACAACATTACGACGGTTTCAAGCGCTTTCACATTAGATATCGCAGTTCCCAACTTGTAAAGGTGAAAAACACTGCATCACACTAAGTGACATTGTTTAATGCGGTTTTACGACGGTTCATATCTTAACCTAACCTAACATTCGCGCTTGTATCTCAAAACGCTCTATTACACTGTTTCGTTCACAATTACGATATTTGCATGACCTCACAGTTTTTCACCAACCTATTACAATACAGAACGCTGTCTCTCGCTAAATGACATCATTCTTTAAGGTTTCACGATAATTGCATGCGCTTTAACGAGAATATCACAACATAGCAGTTTCGCACTTGTAACGGTACAACACGCAGTATTTGGTTTGTTAATGCCGTTTTGTGTGCTTTCACAACATTTCACCTATCACAGTTTCGTACTCGCAATAAAACAACACTATCTCGTTAGATGACGTCGTTTTTGGTGGTTTCATGACGCTACCTAGCTTAAACTAACATAACTCAACCTAACATAACCTTCGCACTTCTATCGTTAGAAAACGTTTTACTCGCTACTTTACATTGCTTTCTACAACATTACGACGGTTTCAAGCGCTTTCACATTAGATATCGCAGTTCCCAACTTGTAGAGGTGAAAAACACTGCATCTCACTAAGTGACATTGTTTAATGCGGTTTTACGACGGTTCATACCTTAACCTAACGTAACCTAACCTAACCTAACCTAACCTTACCTAACCTAACCTAACCTAACCTAACCTAACCCAACCCAACCCAACCTAACCTAACCTAACCTAACCTAAACTAACCTAACCCAACCTAACCTAACCTAACCTAACCCAACCTAACCCAACCCAACCCAACCTAACCTAACCTAAGCTAACCTAACCTAACCTAACCAAACCTAACCTAACCTAACCTAACCTAACGTAACCTAACCTAACCTAACCTATTCTAACGTAACCTAACCTTACCTGACCTAACCTAACCTAACGTTACCTAACCTAATCTAACATAACCTAACGTAACCTAACCTAACCTAACGTAACCTAACCTAACCTAACCCAACCTAACCCAACCCAACCCAACCCAACAACACCCAACCCAACCTAACCTAACCCAACCTAACCTTACCTAACCTAACCAAATTATCCTTACGTAACCTAACCTAACCTAACCTAACCTAACGCAACTCAACCCAACCTAACCTAATCTAACCTAACCTAACCTAACCTAACCAAACCTAACCTAACCTAACCTAACCTAACGACGGTTGCAAGCGCTTTCACATTAGATATCCTGTTCCCGACTTGTAATGGTGAAAAACACTAAGTGACATTGTTTAATGCGGTTTTACGACGGTTCATACCTTAACCTACCGTAACCTAACCTAACCTAACCTAACCTTACCTAACCTAACCTAACCTAACCCAACCCAACCCAACCCAACTCAACCCAACCTAACCTAACCTAACCTAACCCAACCCAACCCAACCCAACCCAACCTAACCTAACCTAACCTAACCTAACCCAACCCAACCCAACCTAACCTAACCCAAACTAACCTAAACTAACCTAACCCAACCTAACCTAACCTAACCTAACCTAACCCAACCTAACCCGACCCAACCCAACCTAACCTAACCTAAGCTAACCTAACCTAACCTAACGTAACCTAACCTAACCTAACCTAACGTAACCTAACCTAACCTAACCTAACCTAACCCAACCTAACCTAACCTAACCTAACCCAACTCAACCCAACCTAACCTAATCTAACCTAACCTAACCTAACCAAACCCAACCTAACCTAACCTAACCTAACCTAACGACGGTTGCAAGCGCTTTCACATTAGATATCGCAGTTCCCGACTTGTAATGGTGAAAAACACTAAGTGACATTGTTTAATGCGGTTTTACGACGGTTCATATCTTAACCTAACCTAACATTCGCAAATGTATCTAAAAACGCTCTATTACACTGTTTCGTTCACAATTACGATATTTGCATAACCTCACAGTTTTTCACCAACTTATTGCAGTACAGAACGCTGTATCTCGCTGAATGACATCGATCTTTAAGGTTTTACGATGCTTGCATGCGCTTTAACGAGAATATCACATTATAGCAGTTTCGCACTTGTAACGGTACAACACGCAGTATCTGGCTTGTTCATGCCGTTTTGTGTGCTTTCACAACATTTTACCTATCGCAGTTTCGTACTCGCAATAAAACAACACTATCTCGTTAGATGACGTCGTTTTTGGTGGTTTCACGACGCTACCTAGCTTAAACTAACATAACTCAACCTAATATAACCTTCGCACTTCTCGCGTTAGAAAACGTTTTACTCGCTACTTTACAATGCTCTCTACAACATTACGACGGTTTCATGCGCTTTCACAATAGATATCACAGTTCCCGACTTGTAATGGTGAAAATCACTGCATCTCACTTAGTGACATTGTTTCATGCGAATTTACGACGGTTCATATCTTAACCTAACCTAACGTTCGCACTTGTATCTAAAAACGCTCTATCACACTGTTTCGTTCACATTTAGGATATTTGCATGACCTCACAGTTTTCTCCAACTTATTACAGTACAGAACGCTGCATATCGCTAAATGACATCATTCTTTAAGGTTTCACGATGCTTGCATGCGCTTTAACGAGAATATCACAACATAGCAGTTTCGCACTTGTAATGGTGCAACACGCAGTATTTGGCTTGTTCAAGCCGTTTTGTGTGCTTTCACAACATTTCACCTATTGCAGTTTCGTACATGAAATAAAACAATTATATCTCGTTAGATGTCGTCCTTTTTGGTGGTTTAACGACGCTACCTAGCTTAAACTAACATAAGTCAACCTAACATAACCTTCGCACTTCTATCGTTAGAAAACGTTTTACTCGCTACTTTACAATGCTCTCTACAACATTACGACGGTTTCATGCGCTTTCACATTAGATATTGCAGTTCCCCACTTGTAATGGTGAAAAACACTGCATTTAACAAAGTGACATTGTTTAATGCGGTTTTACGACGGTTCATAACTTAACCTAACCTAACATTCGCGCTTGTGTCTCAAAACGCTCTATTACACTGTTTCGTTCACAATTACGATATTTGCATGACCTCACAGTTTTTCACCAACTTAATACAGTACAGAACGCTGTCTCTCGCTAAATGACATAATTCTTCAGTTTCACAATGCTTGCATGCGCTTTAACGAGAATATCACAACATAGCAGTTTCGCACTTGTAACGGTACAACACGCAGTATTTGGCTTGTGCATGCCGTTTTGTGTGCTTTCACCACATTTCACCTATCGCAGTTTCGTACTCACAATAAAACAACACTATCTCGTTAGATGACGTCGTTTTTGGTGGTTTCACGACGCTACCTAGCTTAAACTAACATAACTCAACCTAACATAACCTTCGCACTTCTATCGTTAGAAAACGTTTTACTCGCTACTTTACATTGCTTTCTACAACATTACGACGGTTTCAAGCGCTTTCACATTAGATATCGCTGTTCCCAACTTGTAAAGGTGAAAACCACTGCATCTCACTAAGTGACATTGTTTAATGCGGTTTTACGACGGTTCATATCTTAACCTAACCTAACATTCGCGCTTGTATCTCAAAACGCTCTATTACACTGTTTCGTTCACAATTACGATATTTGCATGTCCTCACAGTTTTTCACCAACTGATTACAGTACAGAACGCTGTCTCTCGTTAAATGACATCATTCTTTAAGGTTTCACGACAATTGCATGCGCTTTAACGAGAATATCACAACATAGCAGTTTCGCACTTGTAACGGAACAACACGCAGTATTTGGCTTGTTAATGCCGTTTTGTGTGCTTTCACAACATTTCACCTATCGCAGTTTCGTACTCGCAATAAAACAACACTATCTCGTTAGATGACGTCGTTTTTGGTGGTTTCACGACGCTACCTAGCTTAAACTAACATAACTCAACCTAACATAACCTTCGCACTTCTATCGTTAGAAAACGTTTTACTCGCTACTTTACATTGCTTTCTACAACATTACGACGGTTTCAAGCGCTTTCACATTAGATATCGCAGTTCCCAACTTGTTAAGGTGAAAAACACTGCATCTCACTATGTGACATTGTTTATAGCGGTTTTACGACGGTTCATACCTTAACCTAACGTAACCTAACCTAACCTAACCTAACCTTACCTAACCTAACCTAACCTAACCCAACCCAACCCAACTTAACCTAACCTAACCTAACCTACACTAACCTAACCCAACCTAACCTAACCTAACCTAACCTAACCCAACCTAACCCAACCCAACCCAACCTAACCTAACCTAAGCTAACCTAACCTAACCTAACCAAACCTAACCTAACCTAACCTAACGTAACCTAACCTAATCTAACCTATTTTAACGTAACCTAACCTTACCTGACCTAACCTAACCTAACGTAACCTAACCTAATCTAACATAACCTAACGTAACCTAACCTAACCTAACCTAATGTAACCTAACCTAACCTAACCCAACCTAACCCAACCCAACCCAACCTAACCTAACCTTACCTAACATAACCAAATTATCCTTTCCTAACCTAACCTAACCATGATGTAACCTAACCTAACCTAACCTAACGTAACCTAACCTAACCTAACGTAACCTAACCTAACCTAACCTAACCTAACCCAACCTAACCTAACCTAACCTAACCTAACTCAACCCAACCTAACCTAATCTAACCTAATCTAACGTAACCTAACCAAACCTAACCTAACCTAACCTAACGACGGTTGCAAGCGCTTTCACAATAGATATCGCAGTTCCCGACTTGTAATGGTGAAAAACACTAAGTGACATTGTTTAATGCGGTTTTACGACGGTTCATATCTCAACCTAACCTAACATTCGCACTTGTATCTAAAAACGCTCTATTACACTGTTTCGTTCACAATTACGATATTTGCATGACCTCACAGTTTTTCACCAACTTATTACAGTACAGAACGCTGTCTCTCGCTAAATGACATCATTCTTTAAAGTTTCACGATGCTTGCATGCGTTTTAACGAGAATATCACAACATAGCAGTTTCGCACTTGTAACGGTACAACACGCAGTATTTGGCTTGTGCATGCCGTTTTGTGTACTTTCACAACATTTCACCTATCGCAGTTTCGTACTCGCAATAAAACAACACTATCTCGTTAGATGACGTCGTGTTTGGTGGTTTCACGACGCTACCTAGCTTAAACTAACATAACTCAACCTAACATTATCTTCGCACTTCTATCGTTAGAAAACGTTTTACTCGCTACTTTACATTGCTTTCTACAACATTACGACGGTTTCAAGCGCTTTCACATTAGATATCGCAGTTCCCAACTTGTAAGGGTGAAAAACACTGCATCTCACTAAGTGACACTGTTTAATGCGGTTTGTCGACGGTTCATACCTTAACCTAACGTAACGTAACCGAACCTAACCTAACCTAACCCAACCCAACTCAACCTAACCTAACCTAACCTAAACTAACCTAACCCAACCTAACGTAACCTAGCCTAACCTAACCTAACCCAACCTAACCCAACCCAACCCAACCTAACCTAACCTAAGCTAACCTAACCTAACCTAACCAAACCTAACCTAACCTAACCTAACCTAACCTTACCTAACCTAACGACGGTTGCAAGCGCTTTCACATTAGATATCCTGTTCCCGACTTGTAATGGTAAAAAACACTAAGTGACATTGTTTAATGCGGTTTTACGACGGTTCATACCTTAACCTACCGTAACCTAACCTAACCTAACCTAACCTAACCTTACCTAACCTAACCAAACCTAACCCAACCCAACCCAACTCAACCTAACCTAACCTAACCTAACCCAACCCAACCCAACCCAACCCAACCTAACCTAACCTAACCTAACCCAACATAACCTAACCTAAACTAACCTAAACTAACCTAACCCAACCTAACCTAACCTAACCTAACCTAACCCAACCTAACCCGACCCAACCCAACCTAACCTAACCTAAGCTAACCTAACCTAACCTAACCTAACGTAACCTAACCTAACCTAACCTAACGTAACCTAACCTAACCTAACCTAACCTAACCCAACCTAACCTAACCTAACCTAACCCAACTCAACCCAACCTAACCTAATCTAACCTAACCTAACCTAACCTAACCAAACCCAACCTAACCTAACGTAACCTAACCTAACGACGGTTGCAAGCCCTTTCACATTAGATATCGCAGTTCCCGACTTGTAATGGTGAAAAACACTAAGTGACATTGTTTAATGCGGTTTTACGACGGTTCATATCTTATCCTAACCTAACATTCGCAATTGTATCTAAAAACGCTCTATTACACTGTTTCGTTCACAATTACGATATTTGCATGTCCTCACAGTTTTTCACCAACTTATTACAGTACAGAACGCTGTCTCTCGCTAAATGACATCATTCTTCAAGGTTTCACGACAATTGCATGCGCTTTAACGAGAATATCACAAGATAGCAGTTTCGCACTTGTAACGAAACAACACGCAGTATTTGGCTTGTTAATGCCGTTTTGTGTGCTTTCACAACATTTCACCTATCGCAGTTTCGTACTCGCAATAAAACAACACTATCTCGTTAGATGACGTCGTTTTTGGTGGTTTCACGACGCTACCTAGCTTAAACTAACATAACTCAACCTAACATAACCTTCGCACTTCTATCGTTAGAAAACGTTTTACTCGCTACTTTACATTGCTTTCTACAACATTCGGACGGTTTCAAGCGCTTTCACATTAGATATCGCAGTTCCCAACTTGTAAAGGTGAAAAACACTGCATCTCACTAAGTGACATTGTTTAATGCGGTTTTACGACGGTTCATACCTTAACCTAACGTAACCTAACCTAACCTAACCTAACCTAACCTTACCTAACCTAACCTAACCTAACCCAACCAAACCCAACCTAACCTAACCTAACCTAACCTACACTAACCTAACCTAACCTAACCTAACCCAACTTAACCCAACCCAACCCAACCTAACCTAACCTAAGCTAACCTAACCTAACCTAACCTAACCTAACGTAACCTAACCTAACCTAACCTATTCTAACGTAACCTAACCTTACCTGACCTAACCTAACCTAACGTAACCTAACCTAATCTAACATAACCTAACGTAACCTAACCTAACCTAACCTAATGTAACCTAACCTAACCTAACCCAACCTAACCCAACCCAACCCAACCCAACAACACCAAACCCAACCTAACCTAACCTAACCTAACCTTACCTAACATAACCAAATTATCCTTTCCTAACCTAACCTAACCATAATGTGACCTAACCTAACCTAACCTAACGTAACCTAACCTAACCTAACGTAACCTAACCTAACCCAACCTAACCTAACCTAACCTAACCTAACTCAACCCAACCTAACCTAATCTAACCTAACCTAACGTAACCTAACCAAACCTAACCTAACTTAACCTGACCTAACGACGGTTGCAAGCGCTTTCACATTAGATATCGCAGTTCCCGACTTGTAATGGTGAAAAACACTAAGTAACATTGTTTAATGCGCTTTTACGACGGTTCATATCTTAACCTAACCTAACATTCGCACTTGTATCTAAAAACGCTTTATTACAGTGTTTCGTTCACAATTACGATATTTGCATAACCTCACAGTTTTTCACCAACTTATTGCAGTACAGAACGCTGTGTCTCGCTAAATGAAATTGTTCTTTAAGGTTTCACGATGCTTGCATGCGCTTTAACGAGAATATCACATTATAGCAGTTTCGCACTTGTAATGGTACAACACGCAGTATCTGGCTTGTTCATGCCGTTTTGTGTGCTTTCACAATATTTCACCTATCGCAGTTTCGTAGTCGCAATAAAACAACACTATCTCGTTAGATGACGTCGTTTTTGGTGGTTTCACGACGCTACCTAGCTTAAACTCAACCTAACATAACCTTCGCACTTCTATCGTTAGAAAACGTTTTACTCGCTACTTTACAATGCTCTCTACAACATTACGACGGTTTCATGCGCTTTCACATTAGATATCGCAGTTCCCGACTTGTAATGGTGAAAATCACTGCATCTCACAAAGTGACATTGTTTAATGCGGTTTTACGACGGTTCATAACTTAACCTAACCTAACATTCGCGCTTGTATCTCAAAACGCTCTATTACACTGTTTCGTTCACAATTACAATATTTGCATGACCTCACAGTTTTTCACCAACTTATTACAGTACAGAACGCTGTCTCTCGCTAAATGACATCATTCTTTAAAGTTTCACGATGCTTGCATGCGCTTTACCGAGAATATCACAACATAGCAGTTTCGCACTTGTAACGGTACAACACGCAGTATTTGGCTTGTGCATGCCGTTTTGTGTGCTTTCACAACATTTCGCCTATCGCAGTTTCGTACTCGCAATTGAACAACACTATCTCGTTAGATGACGTCGTTTTTGGTGGTTTCACGACGCTACCTAGGTTAAACTAACATAACTCAACCTAACGTAATCTTCGCACTTCTATCGTTAGAAAACGTTTTACTCGCTACTTTACATTGCTTTCGACAACATTACGACGGTTTCAAGCGCTTTCACATTAGATATCGCAGTTCCCAACTTGTAAGGGTGAAAAACACTGCATCTCACTAAGTGACATTGTTTAATGCGGTTTTACGACGGTTCATATCTTAACCTAACCTAACATTCGCGCTTGTATCTCAAAACCTCTATTACACTGTTTCGTTCACAATTACGATATTTGCATGACCTCACAGTTTTTCACCAACTTATTACAGTACAGAACGCTGTCTCTCGCTAAATGACATCATTCTTTAAGGTTTCACGATAATTGCATGCGCTTTAACGAGAATATCACTACATAGTAGTTTCGCACTTGTAACGGTACAACACGCAGTATTTGACTTGTTAATGCCGTTTTGTGTGCTTTCACATTTCACCTATCGCAGTTTTGTACTCGCAATAAAACAACACTATCTCGTTAGATGACGTCGTTTTTGGTGGTTTCACGACGCTACCAAGCTTAAACTAACATAACTCAACCTAACATAACCTTCGCACTTCTATCGTTAGAAAATGTTTTACTCGCTACTTTACATTGCTTTCTACAACAATACGACGGTTTCAAGCGCTTTCACATTAGATATCGCAGTTCCCAACTTGTAAAGGTGAAAAACACTGCATCTCACTAAGTGACATTGTTTAATGCGGTTTTACGACGGTTCATACCTTGACCTAACGTAACCTAACCTAACCTTAACTAACCTAACCTAACCTAACCCAACCCAACCCAACCTAACCTAACCTAACCTAACCTAAACTAACCTAACCCAACCCAACCTAACCTAACCTAACCTAACCCAACCTAACCCAACCCAACCCGACCTAACCTAACCTAAGCTAACCTAACCTAACATAACCAAACCTAACCTAACCTAACCTAACGTAACCTAACCTAACCTAACCTATTCTAACGTAACCTAACCTTACCTGACCTAACCTAACCTAACGTAACCTAACCTAATCTAACATACCCTAACGTAACCTAACCTAACCTAACCCAACCTAACCCAACCCAACCCAACAACACCCAACCCAACCTAACCTAACCCAACCTAACCTTACCTAACCTAACCTAACCTAACCTAACCTAACCTAACCTAACCTAACCTAACCTAACCTAACCTAACCTAACCTAACCTAACCTAACTTAACCTAACCTAACCTAACCCAACCCAACCCAAGCCAACTCAACCTAACCTAACCTAACCTAACCTAACCCAACCCAACCCAACCCAACCCAACCTAACCTAACCTAATCTAACCTAACCTAACCCAACCTAACCTAACCTAAACTAACCTAAACTAACTTAACCCAACCCAACCTAACCTAACCTAACCTAACCTAACCCAACCTAACCCGACCCAACCCAACCTAACCTAACCTAAGCTAACCTAACCTAACCTAACCTAACCTAACGTAACCTAACCTAACCTAACCTAACGTAACCTAACCTAGCCTAACCTAACCTAACCCAACCTAACCTAACCTAACCTAACCCAACTCAACCCAACCTAACCTAATCTAACCTAACCTAACCTAACCAAACCCAACCTAAGCTAACCTAACCTAACCTAACGACGGTTGCAAGCGCTTTCACATTAGATATCGCAGTTCCCGACTTGTAATGGTGAAAAACACTAAGTGACATTGTTTAATGCGGTTTTACGACGGTTCATATCTTAACCTAACCTAACATTCGCAATTGTATCTAAAAACGCTCTATTACACTGTTTCGTTCACAATTACGATATTTGCATAACCTCACAATTTTTCACCAACTTATTGCAGTACAGAACGCTGTATCTCGCTAAATGACATTGTTCTTTAAGGTTTCACGATGCTTGCATGCGCTTTAACGAGAATATCACAACATAGCAGTTTCGCACTTGTAACGGTACAACACGCAGTATTTGGCTTGTGCATGCCGTTTTGTGTGCTTTCACAACATTTCACCTATCGCAGTTTCGTACTCGCAATAAAACAACACTATCTCGTTAGATGACGTCGTTTTTGGTGGTTTCACGACGCTACCTAGCTTAAACTAACATAACTCAACCTAATATAACCTTCGCACTTCTCGCGTTAGAAAACGTTTTACTCGCTACTTTACAATGCTCTCTACAACATTACGACAGTTTCATGCGCTTTCACAATAGATATCACAGTTCCCGACTTGTAATGGTGAAAAACACTGCATTTCACTTAGTGACATTGTTTCATGCGGTTTTACGACGGTTCATATCTTAACCTAACCTAACGTTCGCACTTGTATCTAAAAACGCTCTATCACACTGTTTCGTTCACATTTAGGATATTTGCATGACCTCACAGTTTTCTCCAACTTATTACAGTACAGAACGCTGTATATCGCTAAATCACATCATTCTTTAAGGTTTCACGATGCTTGCATGCGCTTTAACGAGAATATCACAACATAGCAGTTTCGCACTTGTAACGGTACAACACGCAGTATTTGGCTTGTGCATGCCGTTTTGTGTGCTTTCACAACATTTCACCTATCGCAGTTTCGTACTCGCAATAAAACAACACTATCTCGTTAGATGACGTCGATTTTGGTGGTTTCACGACGCTACCTAGCTTAAACTAACATAACTCAACCTAACATAACCTTCGCACTTCTATCGTTAGAAAACGTTTTACTCGCTACTTTACATTGCTTTCTACAACATTACGACGGTTTCAAGCGCTTTCACATTAGATATCGCAGTTCCCAACTTGTAAAGTGAAAAACATTGCATCTCACTAAGTGACATTGTTTAATGCGGTTTTACGACGGTTCATATCTTAACCTAACCTAACATTCGCGCTTGTATCTCAAAACGCTCTATTACACTGTTTAGTTCACAATTACGATATTTGCATGTCCTCACAGTTTTTCACCAACTTATTACAGTACAGAACGCTGTCTCTCGCTAAATGACATCATTCTTTAAGGTTTCACGACGATTGCATGCGCTCTAACGAGAACATCACAACATAGCAGTTTCGCACTTGTAACGGAACAACACGCAGTATTTGGCTTGTTAATGCCGTTTTGTGTGCTTTCACAACATTTCACCTATCGCAGTTTCGTACTCGCAATAAAACAACACTATCTCGTTAGATGACGTCGTTTTTGGTGGTTTCACGACGCTACCTAGCTTAAACTCAACCTAACATAACCTTCGCACTTCTATCGTTAGAAAACGTTTTACTCGCTACTTTACAATGCTCTCTACAACATTACGACGGTTTCATGCGCTTTCACATTAGATATCACAGTTCCCGACTTGTAATGGTGAAAATCACTGCATCTCACAAAGTGACATTGCTTAATGCGGTTTTACGACGGTTCATAACTTAACCTAACCTAACATTCGCGCTTGTATCTCAAAACGCTCTATTACACTGTTTCGTTCACAATTACGATATTTGCATGACCTCACAGTTTTTCACCAACTTATTACAGTACAGAACGCTGTCTCTCGCTAAATGACATCATTCTTTAAAGTTTCACGACGCTTGCATGCGCTTTAACGAGAATATCACAACATAGCAGTTTCGCACTTGTAACGGTACAACACGCAGTGTTTGGCTTGTGCATGCCGTTTTGTGTGCTTTCACAACATTTCACCTATCGCAGTTTCGTACTCGCCATAAAACAACGCTATCTCGTTAGATGACGTCATTTTTGGTGGTTTCACAACGCTACCTAGCTTAAACTAACATAACTCAACCTAACATAATCTTCGCACTTCTATCGTTAGAAAACGTTTTACTCGCTACTTTACATTGCTTTCTACAACATTACGATGGTTTCAAGCGCTTTCACATTAGATATCGCAGTTCCCAACTTGTAAGGGTGAAAAACACTGCATCTCACTAAGTGACATTGTTTAATGCGGTTTTACGACGGTTCATACCTTAACCTAACGTAACGTAACCTAACCTAACCTAACCTAACCCAACCCAACCCAACCCAACCTAACCTAACCTAACCTAAACTAACCTAACCCAACCTAACGTAACCTAGCCTAACCTAACCTAACCCAACCTAACCCAACACAACCCAACCTAACCTAACCTAAGCTAACCTAACCTAACCTAACCAATCCTAACCTAACCTAACCTAACCTAACGTAACCTAACCTAACCTAACCTATTCTAACGTAACGTAACCTTACCTGACCTAACCTAACCTAACGTAACCTAACCTAACCTAACGTAACATAACCTAACCTAACCTAACCCAACGTAACCTAACCTAACCTAACCCACCCTAACCCTACCCAACTGAACCCAACAACACCCAACCCAACCTAACCTAACCTAACCTAACCTTACCTAACCTAACCAAATTATCCTTACCTAACCTAACCTAACCTAACGTAAACTAACCTAACCTAACCTAACGTAACCTAACCTAACCTAACGTAACCTAACCCAACCTAACCTAACCTAACGTAACCCAACTCAACCTAACCTAACCTAATCTAACCTAACCTAACCTAACCAAACCTAACCTAACCTAACCTAACCTAACCTAACCTAACCTAACGACGGTTGCAAGCGCTTTCACATTAGATATCGCAGTTCCCGACTTGTAATAGTGAAAAACACTAAGTGACATTGTTTAATGCGGTTTTACGACGGTTCATATCTTAACCTAACCTAACATTCGCACTTGTATCTAAAAACGCTCTATTACACTGTTTCATTCACAATTACGATATTTGCATAACCTCACAGTTTTTCACCAACTTATTGCAGTACAGAACGCTGTATCTCGCTAAATGACATTGTTCTTTAAGGTTTCACGATGCTTGCATGCGCTTTAACGAGAATATCACAACATAGCAGTTTCGCACTTGTAACGGTACAACACGCAGTATTTGGCTTGTGCATGCCGTTTTGTGTGCTTTCACAACATTTCACCTATCGCAGTTTCGTACTCGCAATAAAACAACACTATCTCGTTAGATGACGTCGTTTTTGGTGGTTTCACGACGCTACCTAGCTTAAACTAACATAACTCAACCTAACATAACCTTCGCACTTCTATCGTTAGAAAACGTTTTACTCGCTACTTTACAATGCTTTCTACAACATTACGACGGTTTCAAGCGCTTTCACATTAGATATCGCAGTTCCCAACTTGTAAAGGTGAAAAACACTGCATCTCACTAAGTGACATTGTTTAATGCGGTTTTACGACGGTTCATATCTTAACCTAACCTAACATTCGCGCTTGTATCTCAAAACCTCTATTACACTGTTTCGTTCACAATTACGATATTTGCATAACCTCACAGTTTTTCACCAACTTATTACAGTACAGAACGCTGTCTCTCGCTAAATGACATCATTCTTTAAGGTTTCACGATAATTGCATGCGCTTTAACGAGACTATCACAACAATGCAGTTTCGCACTTGTAACGGTACAACACGCAGTATTTGGCTTGTTAATGCCGTTTTGTGTGCTTTCACATTTCACCTATCACAGTTTCGTACTCGCAATAAAACAACACTATCTCGTTAGATGACGTCGTTTTTGGTGGTTTCACGACGCTACCTAGCTTAAACTAACATAACTCAACCTAACATAACCTTCGCACTTCTATCGTTAGAAAACGTTTTACTCGCTACTTTACATTGCTTTCTACAACATTACGACGGTTTCAAGCGCTTTCACATTAGATATCGCAGTTCCCAACTTGTAAAGGTGAAAAACACTGCATCTCACTAAGTGACATTGTTTAATGCGGTTTTACGACGGTTCATACCTTGACCTAACGTAACCTAACCTAACCTAACCTAACCTTAACTAACCTAACCTAACCCAACCCAACCCAACCTAACCTAACCTAACCTAACCTAAGCTAACCTAACCCAACCTAACCTAACCTAACCTAACCTAACCTAACCCAACCTAACCTAACCTAAGCTAACCTAACCTAACCTAACCAAACCTAACCTAACCTAACCTAACCTAACGTAACCTAACCTAACCTAACCTATTCTAACGTAACCTAACCTTACCTGACCTAACCTAACCTAACGTAACCTAACCTAATCTAACACACCCTAACGTAACCTAACCTAACCTAACCCAACCTAACCCAACCCAACCCAACAACACCCAACCCAACCTAACCTAACCCAACCTAACCTTACCTAACCTAACCAAATTATCCTTACCTAACCTAACCTAACCTAAC
Organism: Rhipicephalus microplus; assembly: GCF_043290135.1. Lineage (NCBI taxonomy): Eukaryota > Metazoa > Arthropoda > Arachnida > Ixodida > Ixodidae > Rhipicephalus > Rhipicephalus microplus. The sequence goes on along the minus strand of NC_134700.1, from coordinate 4,644,929 downwards.
GTAACCTAACCTAACCTAACCTAACCTAACGTAACCTAACCTACCTAACCTAACCCAACCTATTCTAACCACACTCAACCCCACCTAACCTAATCTAACCTAACCTAACCTAACCTAACCAAACCTAACCTAACCTAACCTAACCTAACCTAACCCGACCCAACCCAACCTAACCTAACCTAAGCTAACCTAACCTAACCTAACCTAACCTAACGTAACCTAACCTAACCTAACCTAACCTAACGTAACCTAACCTAACCTAACCTAACCTAACCCAACCTAACGTAACCTAACCTAACCCAACTCAACCCAACCTGACCTAATCTAACCTAACCTAACCTAACCGAACCAAACCCAACCTAACCTAACCTAACCTAACCTAACGACGGTTGCAAGCGCTTTCACATTAGAATTCGCAGTTCCCGACTTGTAATGGTGAAAAACACTAAGTGACATTGTTTAATGCGGTTTTACGACGGTTCATATCTTAACCTAACCTAACATTCGCAATTGTATCTAAAAACGCTCTATTACACTGTTTCGTTCACAATTACGATATTTGCATGTCCTCACAGTTTTTCACCAACGTATTACAGTACAGAACGCTGTCTCTCGCTAAATGACATCATTCTTTAAGGTTTCACGACAATTGCATGCGCTTTAACGAGAATATTGACACGTGCGGTTCTTTTGGTTTACGAAGGAAGACGCTATCACTTTCTGTTAAGCGCAACGCAGGCCGCGTTTATCTTGTATGCCACTTTGGAACGCGTTACGACGCGTGTATAAAAAACTGACACGTGCGGTTCTTTTCGTTTGCGAAGGAAGACGCTATCACTTTCTGTTAAGCGCAACGCAGGCCGCGTTTATCTTGTATGCCACTTTGGAACGCGTTACAACGCGTGTATAAAAAGCCGGCGCAGTGCGCCACTGGGGTTCTTTTTTTTTCCGTCGGCCGACGACTGTTCACGCCGCTGTTGCTGTGAGTTGTGTTTGGCCCTGTTTTGCTGGGCACAAGTTCGCCCAATAAACAGTTCGCCTTACACCGCCCTGACTCCTGCGTGCTTCCTCTCAAGTGCTGCGTGTATCACAACCTCGTGACATCTGGTGGAGGTGCTTCTCTGTCCATGTACCGTACGCCCCCGTCCAGCCGTGAGCCAAGCCCAAGCCGCCAAGAGGACGACGCCGACCCGGTCGTTCGAGTGAGCCGAAGACAACAAGGACTACCGCCCGAATACCTGCCGCTCCCCGACAAAGACAAGAAAACAAAGGCTGCTACGAAGCCGGTATCCACGATGACGGAAGCAAGGTCTTTGGCAACCGTGGTCGTCAACCAGCCCAAAGAGCCGCCTACCTTCCGCGGATCGACCGACGAAGACCCGGAAAGCTGGCTTGACATTTACGACCGCGTCGCAGCCCTCAATAAGTGGGACCCGGACGACAAGCTGCGTCATGTGTATTTTTACCTGGAAGACGCCGCAAGGACTTGGTTTGAGAACCGCGAGTCAACGCTTCGAACCTGGGACGACTTCCGCGTTGCTTTCCTGCGCACCTTTGCAAGCGTCGTGCGGAAGGAAAGAGCCGCATCACTGCTTGAAACTCGGGTGCAGCTCCCCAACGAAAACGTAACGATCTTCACGGAGGAGATGACGCGACTTTTCCGCCACGCCGACGCCGACATGTCTGAGGACAAGAAGGTTCGCCTGCTTATGCGAGGAGTGAAGCAGGAGCTCTTCGCCGGACTGATCAGAACCCCGCCAAAGACGGTACAAGAGTTCCTCTCCGAGGCTACAACCATCGAGAAGACTCTTGAAATGCGGACCAGCCAATACGATCGGCGCATGTCGCCAGACGTCGCAGAAGTCCGAGGACTCTGCCCTGACGACCTGCGCGAGACCATACGCGCTATTGTTCGTGAAGAACTGCGCCGCATGTTGCCATCGTCTCAGCCCCAAGTCGCCTCTCTCGAAGACGTAGTCCGCGAGGAACTACAGCGCTCACTGAGCGTTCCTGAACGGCCACAGCCCCAACCGGAGGCGATGACCTACGCCGCTACTGCACGACGACCTGTCGCCGCTCCTCGCCAACACCAGGACCCAACGTTTCCGCAGTTTCGTCGCCAGCCACCGCCGCCGCCCCCGACGCCTTCCCGCTCGCCAGTAATCCAGCGCTCGCCGAGGAAAACTGACGTTTGGCGCACCCCGAACCACCGCCCACTATGCTACCACTGCGGCGAAGCCGGGCACACCTACCGCTACTGCCAGTACCGTGAGATGGGACTGCGTGGCTTCGACGTGAACGCGCCGCGTCCGCGCCCAGGTGAGCGACCTCGCGACATCGCCGACTACATCGCCGGATCGCAATGGCAACAACGACGACCATCCCGTTCACCTTCGCCTGGCCGCTACGTCTCCCCGGATCGCCGCCAGTACACCGGCCCTAACCGGGGCCGATCCCCAAGTCCCTACCCGGGAAACTAAAGGCAGCAACCGATGGAGGTGCGGTTGCTGCACGACGCAATGCCGAAGATCCTCCTCCGCCGCCGCTGCCGATGACGACGACCACGACGCACGAACTTTCCCGACGTAGTCGCAGTACGCCGCCTGAGCAGAGTCTTTACGACAAAGCCTCGCCGCCGACGCGACATAGCAGCACTGGACCAAGCCGACGCAGCCTGTTCCGACGCCCCGACCTAACCGGAACGCCAGACGACGAACCACCGACCTTGACGTGATCATCGACGGCCACAGCGTCACCGCCCTAGTCGATACCAGCGCCGACTACTCTATCATCAGTGGTCTCTTCGCCGCTAAGCTCAAGAAGGTAAAGACTGCATGGGAAGGACCGGATATCCGAACAGCAGGGGGCCACCTTATAACACCGACTGGAACCTGCACGGCAAGAGTCACGATTCACAGCCAGACGTATTCTGTGAATTTTGTGGTCCTGCAGCAATGCTCGCGAGACGTCATTTTAGGCATGGATTTCCTGGACCAGCAAGGCGCAGTAATCGACCTAAGATCCAGGTCAATCACGCTGTCCACGGATAATGCAACGGCGTCAGACTGCAACGTCGCTCACAATGCCTTGAATGTGACAGAAGAGCAGGTAACCATCCCGCCACTGTCGAGCGTCATCATTTCCGTCGGCACCAAAGCGTCTACCAACTTACAAGGTGTCATCGAAGGCGACCAGCACCTGCTCCTAAACCGTCAGATGTGCGTCGCAAGAGGCATAGCCAAGCTTCATAACGGCGAAGCCAAGGTAATGGTGACGAACTTCAGCAACGAATATAGGCACTTAAATAGGGGCACGACGGTAGCACATCTAAGCGAATTTGTGGAAGCGAGCAATGCCTTCGCCCTCACCGATTCTCAGGGAGCCGCAACGTCGACAGCAGTGTCCGCGCCCGCCTTCGACGTCAATCAAAGCCTTTCCAGGCAGCAACAAAAGGAGCTCAAAGCCTTACTCCACCAATACAAGGACTGCTTCTCGTCGTCGTCGAGGCTTCGTCAGACCCCTCTCGCGAAACATCGCGTCATAACCGACGAATATGCCCGTCCGCTCCGTCAGAGCCCCTACCGAGTTTCTGCACGGGAACGCGAGGCCATCAAGCAACAAGTCGACGAAATGCTGCGTGACGACATCATTCAGCCGTCTACGAGTCCGTGGGCATCACCCGTGGTGTTGGTGAAGAAGAAGGACGGAACCCTACGTTTTTGCGTCGATTATCGTCGCCTGAACAACATCACGAAGAAAGACGTGTATCCCCTCCCACGGATAGACAATGCTCTGGACAGACTCTACAACGCCAAGTATTTTTCGTCGATGGATCTCAAAACCGGCTACTGGCAAATCGAAGTAGACGAGAGAGACCGAGAGAAAACTGCCTTCATAACACCAGACGGCCTATTCGAGTTTAAGGTCATGCCCTTTGGTCTTTGCTCGGCGCCTGCGACGTTCCAACGGGTTATGGACACAGTACTCGCAGGCTTGAAGTGGCAGACTTGCCTCGTCTACTTGGACGACGTAGTCGTATTTTCTTCCAACTTCGACGAGCACCTCCGGCGCCTTGAAGCTGTTCTTCGGGTAATCAAAGCCTCGGGACTTACCCTGAAGCCAGAAAAGTGCCGCTTCGCCTACGAGGAACTATTGTTCCTTGGCCACGTTATCAGCAAGTCGGGAGTGCTCCCTAATCCACAGAAAACAGCTGCGATCGCTGACTTTCCTGCACCCACCGACAAGAAAGCAGTACGCCGATTTCTTGGCCTCTGCGCTTATTACAGGCGCTTCGTGAAGAACTTTTCGCGGATCGCCGAGCCACTGACGTACCTCACGAAGGCCGACGTCGACTTCAAATGGGAAACGCCGCAAGTCGAGGCATTTCAAGAATTAAAGCGACGCCTGCAAACGCCGCCAATACTGGCGCACTTCGACGAAGAAGCTGACACCGAAATTCACACGGACGCAAGCAGCACAGGGCTCGGCGCCGTGATCGTGCGGAGGACCGACGGACTTGAAAGGGTCATCAGTTACGCTAGCCGGTCACTTTCGAAGGCAGAAGCCAATTATTCCACGACAGAAAAGGAATGCCTTGCCATCATCTGGGCTACATCAAAGTTCCGCCCCTACCCGTACGGCAGGCCTTTCAAAGTCGTGAGTGACCACCACGCCTTGTATTGGCTAGCTAGCTTGAAGGATCCATCAGGGCGCCTCGCACGGTGGAGTCTCAGACTACAAGAATTTGACATCACCGTCGTCTACAAGAGCGGACGAAAGCACTCCGACGCCGACTGCTTGTCTCGCGCCCCTGTCGATCCGCCGCCCCAGGATGACCAGGACGACGACTCTTTCCTGGGACCCATAAGTACCGACGACTACGCGGAACGCCAACGAGCTGACCCGGAGCTCAAGATCCTCATGGACTACCTGCAAGGCAAGACCGCCGACGTGCCGAAAGTATTCCGCCGAGGACTGGCTTCGTTTTTCCTGCGAAACAACGTCCTCCTGAAGAAAAACTTCTCGCCGCTCCGCGCCGACCACCTCCTCGTGGTACCTTCAGCGTTACGTCCAGAGGTTCTGGAAGCATTACACGACGACCCGACAGCCGGACATCTTGGTGTTTCCCGCGCACTTTCACGAATACAAGAGAAGTACTATTGGCCTCGCCTCGCTGCCGACGTCGCCCACTACGTAAAATCATGCAGAGACTGTCAGCGACGCAAGACGCCGACAACTAGGCCAGCCGGACTTCTGCCACCCGTCGAACCACCTCAACGGCCATTCCAACAAATCGGCATGGACTTACTGGGGCCGTTCCCGACGTCAACTTCTGGCAACAAATGGATTGTCGTAGCGACTGACTACCTCACCCGCTATGCCGAAACAAGGGCCTTGCCCAAGGGCACTGCCGCCGAGGTCGCCATGTTCTTCATTGAGAACATCGTCCTCCGCCACGGAGCCCCCGAGGTCCTCATCACCGACAGAGGTACGGCCTTTACGGCTGACCTAACGCAAGCGATCTTGAGGTACAGTCAGACAAGCCACCGCCGAACCACCGCGTACCACCCACAGACGAATGGCCTCACCGAGCGTCTAAATAAGACCATCGCCGACATGCTGGCCATGTACGTGGACGTCGAGCACAAGACGTGGGACGCCATACTCCCGTATGTAACCTTCGCGTACAACACGGCCGTGCAGGAAACGACGCAGTTTGCTCCATACAAGCTCGTCTACGGACGGAGCCCAACAACGACGCTTGACGCCATGCTACCGGTCGGCACCGACGAAGAAGACCTCGACGTCGCCAGCTACCTGGATCGCGCTGAAGAAGCTCGACAGCTAGCCCGCCTGCGTATCAAGAGCCAACAGACGGTCGACAGGCGCCACTACAACCTTCGACGACACCACACCGAATACCAACCAGGTGACCTTGTCTGGGTCTGGACGCCGATACGACGACGGGGATTGTCTGAGAAGCTCCTGCGACGCTACTTTGGACCCTACAAGGTAGTCCGACGTCGTGGTGAACTGGACTATGAGGTAGTGCCCGATGGCTTAACGTCATCCCAACGACGCCGTGCACGACCCGAAGTCGTACACGTGGTGCGACTTAAACCTTATTACGCGTGCTGATTGGCTGTGACGCATTGTTAATGTAATTTATTGCATGTACTCTCTCTTATGTTCTGTCTTTAGCATCGGGACGATGATTTTTCAGAGGGGGGTAGTGACACGTGCGGTTCTTTTGGTTTACGAAGGAAGATGCTATCACTTTCTCTTAAGCGCAACGCAGGCCGCGTTTATCTTGTATGCCACTTTGGAACGCGTTACGACGCGTGTATAAAAAACTGACACGTGCGGTTCTTTTCGTTTGCGAAGGAAGACGCTATCACTTTCTGTTAAGCGCAACGCAGGCCGCGTTTATCTTGTATGCCACTTTGGAACGCGTTACGACGCGTGTATAAAAAGCCGGCGCAGTGCGCCACTGGGGTTCTTTTTTTTTCCGTCGGCCGACGACTGTTCACGCCGCTGTTGCTGTGAGTTGTGTTTGGCCCTGTTTTGCTGGGCACAAGTCCGCCCAATAAACAGTTCGCCTGACACCGCCCTGACTCCTGCGTGCTTCCTCTCAAGTGCTGCGTGTATCACAACCTCGTGACAATATCACAACATAGCAGTTTCGCACTTGTAACGGAACAACACGCAGTATTTGGCTTGTTAATGCCGTTTTGTGTGCTTTCACAACATTTCACCTATCGCAGTTTCGTACTCGCAATAAAACAACACTATCTCGTTAGATGACGTCGTTTTTGGTGGTTTCACGACGCTACCTAGCTTAAACTAACATAACTCAACCTAACATAACCATCGCACTTCTATCGTTAGAAAACGTTTTACTCGCTACTTTACATTGCTTTCTACAACCACGAGTGTTGAAGATTGGGCGAGTTGGTTCGTCGTACTTGAACTTGTATAGCGCATTACGGGGAAGAAGAAACGGCCGAGCAGACCGACACAAGAGGACAGAGCGCTAACTTCCAACTGAGCTTTATTGTCAAATTTCATCAAATAAGTAGACCGGCGCAAGCATACAAAACCACCCTAACGCAACGACAAGATAACACACAACATCACACCATCACATATCACACATTCATAGGCGGTTACTCTGATTAAGGAAGGCCACTTCATGTTCAGATAAACCCAAAGAAGGGGCGCTAATACACGTGCTGCCAGCTCTCGCTATACAATGCGCTTCTATAATTTCCCGAGTTAATTGCGACGGGTGCTTTTTTATCACTTCACACTGGTCAAACATGGGGGTACATCCACAATCGCGACAGTGAATTCCAATGTGGCCCTGGATTGCTTTGTGAGCATTATAATGGTGCTCTTTTAGCCTTTCATTAAGGCATCGCCCCGTTTGGCCGAAATACCACATACCACATGAGAAAGGAATCGCGTAAACAACCCCCACTACACATGGCACAAACCGAGTTTTGTGCTTAGTTGCGCAATTAGTGGTGTGTGATTTGAGAGGGTTGACAGCTTTGCAAAGCCGCAGTAACTTATCCGGCGCTGAAAACACCACTTTGACGCTGCATTTCTCCCCTATCTTTTTTAGCCGGTGGGAAATGTCGTGCACGTAGGGTAAAACTACGGGTCTTTTTCGGTCGTTAGATTCCGGCTGGGCCTCAGAGTTGCATCCTTTCTTTATCTGTTTTAATAGCTTTTCAGCTATAGACGCCAGTAGGATAGCTGGGTACCCAGCACTCATCATTACGACGGTTTCAAGCGCTTTCACATTACATATCGCAGTTCCCAACTTGTAAAGGTGAAAAACACTGCATCTCACTAAGTGACATTGTTTAATGCGGTTTTACGACGGTTCATACCTTAACCTAACGTAACCTAACCTAACCTAACCTAACCTAACCTTACCTTACCTAACCTAACCTAACCTAACCCAACCCAACCCAACCTAACCTAACCTAACCTAACCTACACTAACCTAACCCAACCTAACCTAACCTAACCTAACCCAACCTAACCCAACCCCACCCAACCTAACCTAACCTAAGCTAACCTAACCTAACCTAACCAAACCTAACCTAACCTAACCTAACGTAACCTAACCTAACCTAACCTATTCTAACGTAACCTAACCTTACCTGACCTAACCTAACCTAACGTAACCTAACCTAATCTAACATAACCTAAGGTAACCTAACCTAACCTAACCTAATGTAACCTAACCTAACCTAACCCAACCTAACCCAACCCAACCCAAACCAACAACACCCAACCCAACCCAACCTAACATAACCTAACCTAACCTTACCTAACATAACCAAATTATCCTTTCCTAACCTAACCTAACCATAATGTGACCTAACCTAACCTAACCTAACGTAACCTAACCTAACCTAACGTAACCTAACCTAACCTAAACTAACCCAAACTAACCTAACCTAACCTAACCTAACTCAACCCAACCTAACCTAATCTAACCTAACCTAACGTAGCCTAACCAAACCTAACCTAACCTAACCTAACCTAACGACGGTTGCAAGCGCTTTCACATTAGATATCGCAGTTCCCGACTTGTAATGGTGAAAAACACTAAGTGACATTGTTTAATGCGGTTTTACGACGGTTCATATCTTAACCTAACCTAACATTCGCACTTGTATCTAAAAACGCTCTATTACACTGTTTCGTTCACAATTACGATATTTTCATAACCTCACAGTTTTTCACCAACTTATTGCAGTACAGAACGTTGTATCTCGCTAAATGAAATTGTTCTTTAAGGTTTCACGATGCTTGCATGCGCTTTAACGAGAATATCACATTACAGCAGTTTCGCACTTGTAACGGTACAACACGCAGTATTTGGCTTGTGCATGCCGTTTTGTGTGGTTTCACAACATTTCACCTATCGCAGTTTCGTACTCGCAATAAAACAACACTATCTCGTTAGATGACGTCGTTTTTGGTGGTTTCACGACGCTACCTAGCTTAAACTAACATAACTCAACCTAACATAATCTTCGCACTTCTATCGTTAGAAAACGTTTTACTCGCTACTTTACATTGCTTTCTACAACATTACGACGGTTTCAAGCGCTTTCACATTAGATATCGCAGTTCCCAACTTGTAAAGGTGAAAAACACTGCATCTCACTAAGTGACATTGTTTAATGCGGTTTTAGGACGGTTCATACCTTAACCTAACGTAACCTAACCTAACCTAACCTAACCTAACCTTACCTAACCTAACCTAACCTAACCCAACCCAACCCAACCTAACCTAACCTAACCTAACCTAAACTAACCTAACCCAACCTAACCTAACCTAACCTAACCCAACCTAACCCAACCCAACCCAACCTAACCTAACCTAACCTAAGCTAACCTAACCTAACCTAACCAAACCTAACCTAACCTAACCTATTCTAACGTAACCTAACCTTACCTAACCTAACCTAACATAACCTAACGTAACCTAACCTAACCTAACCTAACCTAACCTAACCTAACGTAACCTAACCTAACCTAACCCAACCTAACCCAACCCAACCCAACAACACCCAACCCAACCTAACCTACCCTAACCTAACCTTACCTAACCTAACCAAATTATCCTTACCTAACCTAACCTAACCTAACGTAACCTAACCTAACCTAACCTAACGTAACCTAACCTAACCTAACGTAACCTAACCTAACCTAACCTAACCCAACCTAACCTAACCTAACCTAACCTAACCCAACTCAACCCAACCCAACCTAATCTAATCTAACCTAACCTAACCTAACCTAACCTAACCAAACCTAACCTAAACTAATTAACGACGGTTGCAAGCGCTTTCACATTAGATATCGCAGTTCCCGACTTGTAATGGTGAAAAACACTAAGTGACATTGTTTATAGCGGTTTTACGACGGTTCATATCTTAACCTAACCTAACATTCGCACTTGTATCTAAAAACGCTCTATTACACTGTTTCGTTCACAATTACGATATTTGCATAACCTCACAGTTTTTCACCAACTTATTGCAGTACAGAACGCTGTATCTCGCTAAATGACATCGTTCTTTAAGGTTTCACGATACTTGCATGCGCTTTAACGAGAATATCACAATAAAGCAGTTTCGCACTTGTAACGGCACAAGACGCAGTATCTGGCTAGTTCATGCCATTTTGTGTGCTTTCACAATATTTCACCTATCGCAGTTGCGTACTCGCAATAAAACAACACGTTCTCGTTAGATGACATCGTTTTTGGTGGTTTCACGACGCTACCTAGCTCAAAATAACCTAACCTTCGCACTTCTATCGTTAGAAAACGTTTTATTCGCTACTTTACAATGTTTTCTACAAGATTACGACGGTTTCATGCGCTTTCACATTAGATATCGCAGTTCCCGACTTGTAATGGTGAAAAACACAGCATCTCACTAAGTGACATTGTTTAATGCGGTTTTAGCGCGGTTCATATCTTAACCTAACCTAACCTAACCTAACCTAACCTAACCAAACCTTACCTAACATAACCTAACCTAACCTAACCTAACCTAACCAAACCTAACCTAACCTAACCTAACGACGTTTGCAAGCGCTTTCACATTAGATATCGCAGTTCCCGACTTGTAATAGTGAAAACACTGCATCTCACTAAGTGACATTGTTTAATGCGGTTTTACGACGGTTCATATCTTAACCTAACCTAACATTCGCACTTGTATTGAAAAACGCACTATTACACTGTTTCGTTCACAATTACGATATTTGCATAACCTCACAGTTTTTCACCAACTTATTGCAGTACAGAACGCTGTATCTCGCTAAATGACATCGTTCTTTAAGGTTTCACGATGCTTGCATGCGCTTTAACGAGAATATCACATTATAGCAGTTTCGCACTTGTAACTGTACAACACGCAGTATCTGGCTTGTTCATGCCGTTTTGTGTGCTTTCACAACATTTCACCTCTTGCAGTTTCGTACATGCAATAAAGCAACACTATCTCATTAGATGACGTCCTTTTTGGTGGTCTCACGACGCTACCTAGCTTAAACTAACATAACTCAACCTAATATAACCTTCGCACTTCTATCGTTAGAAAACGTTTTACTCGCTACTTTACAATGCTCTCTACAACATTATGCCGGTTTCATGCGCTTTCACATTAGATATCGCAGTTTCCGACTTGTATTGGTGAAAAACACTGCATCTCACTAAGTGAGATTGTTTAATGCGGTTTTACGACGGTTCATATCTTAACCTAACCTAACATTCGCACTTGTATCTCAAAACGCTCTATTACACTGTTTCGTTCACAATTACGATATTTGCATGACCTCACAGTTTTTCACCAACCTATTACAGTACAGAACACCGTCTCTCGCTAAATGACATCATTCTTTAAGGTTTCACGATGCTTGCATGCGCTTTAACGAGAATATCACAACATAGCAGTTTCGCACTTGTAACGGTACAACACGCAGTATTTGGCTTGTGCATGCCGTTTTGTGTGCTTTCACAACATTTCACCTATCGCAGTTTCGTACTCGCAATAAAACAACACTATCTCGTTAGATGACGTCGTTTTTGGTGGATTCACGACGCTACCTAGCTTAAACTAACATAACTCAACCTAACATAACCTTCGCACTTCTATCGTTAGAAAACGTTTTACTCGCTACTTTACATAGCTTTCTACAACATTACGACGGTTTCAAGCACTTTCACATTAGATATCGCAGTTCCCAACTTGTAAAGGTGAAAAACACTGCATCACTAAGTGACATTGTTTAATGCGGTTTTACGATGGTTCATATCTTAACCTAACCTAACCTAACCTAACCTAACCTAACCTAACGTAACCTAACCTAACCTAACCCAACCTAACCCAACCCAACCCAACAACACCCAACCCAACCTAACCTAACCTAACCTAACCTTACCTAACCTAACCAAATTATCCTTACCTAACCTAACCTAACCTAACGTAACCTAACCTAACGTAACCTACCGTAACCTAACCTAACCTAACGTAACCTAACCTAACCTAACCTAACCCAACCTAACCTAACCTAACCTAACCTAACCCAACTCAACCCAACCTAACCTAATCTAACCTAACCTAACCTAACCTAACCTAACCAAACCTAACCTAACCTAACCTAACCTAACGACGGTTGCAAGCGCTTTCACATTAGATATCGCAGTTCCCGACTTGTAATGGTGAAAAACACTAAGTGACATTGTTTAATGCGGTTTTACGACGGTTCATATCTTAACCTAACCTAACATTCGCAATTGTATCTCAAAACGCTCTATTACACTGTTTCGTTCACAATTACGATATTTGCATGACCTCACAGTTTTTCACCAACTCATTGCAGTACAGAACGCTGTATCTCGCTAAATGACATCGTTCTTTAAGGTTTCACGATGCTTGCATGCGCTTTAACGAGAATATCACAACATAGCAGTTTCGCACTTGTAACGGTACAACACGCAGTATTTGGCTTGTGCATGCCGTTTTGTGTGCTTTCACAACATTTCACCTATCGCAGTTTCGTACTCGCACTAAAACAACACTATCTCGTTAGATGACGTCGTTTTTGGTGGTTTCACGACGCTTCCTAGCTTAAACTAACATAACTCAACCTAACATAATCTTCGCACTTCTATCGTTAGAAAACGTTTTACTCGCTACTTTGCATTGCTTTCTACAACATTACGACGGTCTCAAGCGCTTTCACATTAGATATCGCAGTTCCCAACTTGTAAAGGTGAAAAACACTGCATCTAGCTAAGTGACATTGTTTAATGCGGTTTTACGACGGTTCATACCTTAACCTAACGAAACCTAACCTAACCTAACCTAACCTTATCTAACCTAACCTAACCTAACCCAACCCAACCCAACCTAACCTAACCTAACCTAACCTAACCTAACCTAAACTAACCTAACCCAACCTAACGTAACCTAACCTAACCTAACCTAACCCAACCTAACCCAACCCAACCCAACCTAACCTAACCTAAGCTAACCTAACCTAACGTAACCTAACCTAACCTAACATCCCCTAACGTAACCTAATCTAACCTAACCTAACATAACCTGACCTAACCTAACCCAACCTAACCCAACCCAACCCAACCCAACAACACCCAACCCAACCTAACCTAACCTAACCTAACCTTACCTAACCTAACCAAATTATCCTTACCTAACCTAACCTAACGTAACCTAACCTAACCTAACCTAACGTAACCTAACCTAACCTAACGTAACCTAACCTAACCTAACCTAACCTAACCGAACCTAACCTAACCTAACCTAACCTAACCCAACTCAACCCAACCTAACCTAATCTAATCTAACCTAACCTAACCTAACCTAACCTAACCTAACCTAACCTAACCTAACGACGGTTGCAAGCGCTTTCACATTAGATATCGCAGTTCCCGACTTGTAATGGTGAAAAACACTAAGTGACATTGTTTAATGCGGTTTTACGACGGTTCATATCTTAACCTAACCTAACATTCGCACTTGTATCTAAAAACGCTCTATTACACTGTTTCGTTCACAATTACAATATTTGCATAACCTCACAGTTTTTCACCAACTTATTGCAGTACAGAACGCTGTATCTCGCTAAATGACATCGTTCTTTAAGGTTTCACGATACTTGCATGCGCTTTAACGAGAATATCACAATGAAGCAGTTTCGCACTTGTAACGGCACAAGACGCAGTATCTGGCTAGTTCATGCCATTTTGTGTGCTTTCACAATATTTCACCTATCGCAGTTTCGTACTCGCAATAAAACAACACTATCTCTTTAGATGACATCGTTTTTGGTGGTTTCACGACGCTACCTAGCTCAAAATAACCTAACCTTCGCACTTCTATCGTTAGAAAACGTTTCACTCGCTACTTTACAATGCTCTCTACAACATTACGACAGTTTCATGTGCTTTCACAATAGATATCACAGTTCCCGACTTGTAATGGTGAAAAACACTGCATCTCACTTAGTGACATTGTTTCATGCGGTTTTACGACGGTTCATATCTTAACCTAACCTAACGTTCGCACTTGTATCTAAAAACGCTCTATCACACTGTTTCGTTCACAATTAGGATATTTGCATGACCTCACAGTTTCCTCCAACTTATTACAGTACAGAACGCTGTATATCGCTAAATGACATCATTCTTTAAGGTTTCACGATGCTTGCATGCGCTTTAACGAGAATATCACAACATAGCAGTTTCGCACTTGTAATGATGCAACACGCAGTATTTGGCTTGTTCATGCCGTTTTGTGTGCTTTCACAACATTTCACCTATTGCAGTTTCGTACATGATATAAAACAATTATATCTCGTTAGATGTCGTCCTTTTTGGTGGTTTCACGACGCTACCTAGCTTAAACTAACATAATTCAACCTAACATAACCTTCGCACTTCTATCGTTAGAAAACGTTTTACTCGCTACTTTACAATGCTCTCTACAACATTACGACGGTTTCATGCGCTTTTACTTTAGATATCGCAGTTCCCGACTTGTAATGGTGAAAAACACTGCATCTAACAAAGTGACATTGTTTAATGCGGTTTTACGACGGTTCATAACTTAACCTAACCTAACATTCACGCTTGTATCTCAAAACGCTCTATTACACTGTTTCGTTCACAATTACGATATTTGCATGACCTCACAGTTTTTCACCCACTTATTACAGTACAGAACGCTGTCTCTCGCTAAATGACATCATTCTGTAAAGTTTCACGATGCTTGCATGCGCTTTAACGAGAATATCACAACCTAGCAGTTTCGCACTTGTAACGGTACAACACGCAGCATTTGGCTTGTGCATGCCGTTTTGTGTGCTTTCACAACATTTCACCTATCGCAGTTTCGTACTCGCAATAAAACAACACTATCTCGTTAGATGACGTCGTTTTTGGTGGTTTCACGACGCTTCCTAGCTTAAACTAACATAACTCAACCTAACATAATCTTCGCACTTCTATCGTTAGAAAACGTTTTACTCGCTACTTTGCATTGCTTTCTACAACATTACGACGGTCTCAAGCGCTTTCACATTAGATATCGCAGTTCCCAACTTGTAAAGGTGAAAAACACTGCATCTAGCTAAGTGACATTGTTTAATGCGGTTTTACGACGGTTCATACCTTAACCTAACGAAACCTAACCTAACCTAACCTAACCTTATCTAACCTAACCTAACCTAACCCAACCCAACCCAACCTAACCTAACCTAACCTAACCTAAACTAACCTAACCCAACCTAACGTAACCTAACCTAACCTAACCTAACCTAACCCAACCTAACCCAACCCAACCCAACCTAACCTAACCTAAGCTAACCTAACCTAACGTAACCTAACCTAACCTAACATCCCCTAACGTAACCTAACCTAACCTAACCTAACGTAACCTGACCTAACCTAACCCAACCTAACCCAACCCAACCCAACCCAACAACACCCAACCCAACCTAACCTAACCTAACCTAACCTAACGTTACCTAACCTAACCAAATTATCCTTACCTAACCTAACATAACGTAACCTAACCTAACCTAACCTAACGTAACCTAACCTAACCTAACGTAACCTAACCTAACCTAACCTAACCGAACCTAACCTAACCTAACCTAACCTAACCCAACTCAACCCAACCTAACCTAATCTAATCTAACCTAACCTAACCTAACCTAACCTAACCAAACCTAACCTAACCTAACGACGGTTGCAAGCGCTTTCACATTAGATATCGCAGTTACCGACTTGTAATGGTGAAAAACACTAAGTGACATTGTTTAATGCGGTTTTACGACGGTTCATATCTTAAGCTAACGTAACATTCGCACTTGTATCTAAAAACGCTCTATTACACTGTTTCGTTCACAATTACAATATTTGCATAACCTCACAGTTTTTCACCAACTTATTGCAGTACAGAACGCTGTATCTCGCTAAATGACATCGTTCTTTAAGGTTTCACGATACTTGCATGCGCTTTAACGAGAATATCACAATGAAGCAGTTTCGCACTTGTAACGGCACAAGACGCAGTATCTGGCTAGTTCATGCCATTTTGTGTGCTTTCACAATATTTCACCTATCGCAGTTTCGTACTCGCAATAAAACAACACTATCTCTTTAGATGACATCGTTTTTGGTGGTTTCACGACGCTACCTAGCTCAAAATAACCTAACCTTCGCACTTCTATCGTTAGAAAACGTTTAATTCGCTACTTTACAATGTTTTCTACAAGATTACGACGGTTTCATGCGCTTTCACATTAGATATCGCAGTTCCCGACTTGTAATGGTGAAAAACACAGCATCTCACTAAGTGACATTGTTTAATGCGGTTTTAGCGCGGTTCATATCTTAACCTAACCTAACATTCGCACTTGTATTGAAAAACGCTCTATTACACTGTTTCGTTCACAATTACGATATTTGCATAACCTCACAGTTTTTCACCAACTTATTGCAGTACAGAACGCTGTATCTCGCTAAATGACATCGTTCTTTAAGGTTTCACGATGCTTGCATGCGCTTTAACGAGAATATAACATTATAGCAGTTTCGCACTTGTAACGGTACAACACGCAGTATCTGGCTTGTTCATGCCGTTTTGTGTGCTTTCACAACATTTCACCTCTTGCAGTTTCGTACATGCAATAAAACAACACTATCTCATTAGATGACGTCCTTTTTGGTGGTTTCACGACGCTACCTAGCTTAAACTAACATAACTCAACCTAGTATAACCTTCGCACTTCTCGCGTTAGAAAACGTTTTACTCGCTACTTTACAATGCTCTCTACAACATTACGACAGTTTCATGTGCTTTCACAATAGATATCACAGTTCCCGACTTGTAATGGTGAAAAAGACTGCATCTCACTTAGTGACATTGTTTCATGCGGTTTTACGACGGTTCATATCTTAACCTAACCTAACGTTCGCACTTGTATCTAAAAACGCTCTATTACACTGTTTCGTTCACAATTACGACATTTGCCTGACCTCACAGTTTTTCACCAACTTATTACAGTACAGAACGCTGTATCTCGCTAAATGACATCATTCTTTAAGGTTTCACGATGCTTGCATGCGCTTTAACGAGAATATCACAACATAGCAGTTTCGCACTTGTAACGGTACAACACGCAGTATTTGGCTTGTTCATGCCGTTTTGTGAGCTTTCACAACATTTTACCTATCGCAGTTTCGTACTCGCAATAAAACAACACTATCTCGTTAGATGACGTCGTTTTTGGTGGTTTCACGATGCTACCTAGCTTAAACTAACATAACTCAACCTAATATAACCTTCGCACTTCTCGCGTTAGAAAACGTTTTACTCGCTACTTTACAATGCTCTCTACAACATTACGACAGTTTCATGTGCTTTCACAATAGATATCACAGTTCCCGACTTGTAATGGTGAAAAACACTGCATCTCACTTAGTGACATTGTTTCATGCGGTTTTACGACGGTTCATATCTTAACCTAACCTAACATTTGCGCTTGTATCTCAAAACGCTCTATTACACTGTTTCGTTCACAATTACGATATTTGCATGACCTCACAGTTTTTCACCAACTTATTACAGTACAGAACGCTGTCTCTCGCTAAATGACATCATTCTGTAAAGTTTCACGATGCTTGCATGCGCTTTAACGAGAATATCACAACATAGCAGTTTCGCACTTGTAACGGTACAACACGCAGTATTTGGCTTGTGCATGCCGTTTTGTGTGCTTTCACAACATTTCACCTATCGCAGTTTCGTACTCGCAATAAAACAACACTATCTCGTTAGATGACGTCGTTTTTGGTGGTTTCACGACGCTTCCTAGCTTAAACTAACATAACTCAACCTAACATAATCTTCGCACTTCTATCGTTAGAAAACGTTTTACTCGCTACTTTGCATTGCTTTCTACAACATTACGACGGTCTCAAGCGCTTTCACATTAGATATCGCAGTTCCCAACTTGTAAAGGTGAAAAACACTGCATCTAGCTAAGTGACATTGTTTAATGCGGTTTTACGACGGTTCATACCTTAACCTAACGAAACCTAACCTAACCTAACCTAACCTTATCTAACCTAACCTAACCTAACCCAACCCAACCCAACCTAACCTAACCTAACCTAACCTAAACTAACCTAACCCAACCTAACGTAACCTAACCTAACCTAACCTAACCCAACCTAACCCAACCCAACCCAACCTAACCTAACCTAAGCTAACCTAACCTAACGTAACCTAACCTAACCTAACATCCCCTAACGTAACCTAACCTAACCTAACCTAACGTAACCTGACCTAACCTAACCCAACCTAACCCAACCCAACCCAACCCAACAACACCCAACCCAACCTAACCTAACCTAACCTAACCTAACCTTACCTAACCTAACCAAATTATCCTTACCTAACCTAACCTAACGTAACCTAACCTAACCTAACGTAACCTAACCTAACCTAACCTAATCTAATCTAACCTAACCTAACCTAACCTAACCTAACCAAACCTAACCTAACCTAACGACGGTTGCAAGCGCTTTCACATTAGAAATCGCAGTTCCCGACTTGTAATGGTGAAAAACACTAAGTGACATTGTTTAATGCGGTTTTACGACGGTTCAAATCTTAACCTAACCTAACATTCGCACTTGTATCTAAAAACGCTCTATTACACTGTTTCGTTCACAATTACAATATTTGCATAACCTCACAGTTTTTCACCAACTTATTGCAGTACAGAACGCTGTATCTCGCTAAATGACATCGTTCTTTAAGGTTTCACGATACTTGCATGCGCTTTAACGAGAATATCACAATGAAGCAGTTTCGCACTTGTAACGGCACAAGACGCAGTATCTGGCTAGTTCATGCCATTTTGTGTGCTTTCACAATATTTCACCTATCGCAATTTCGTACTCGCAATAAAACAACACTATCTCTTTAGATGACATCGTTTTTGGTGGTTTCACGACGCTACCTAGCTCAAAATAACCTAACCTTCGCACTTCTATCGTTAGAAAACGTTTTATTCGCTACTTTACAATGTTTTCTACAAGATTACGACGGTTTCATGCGCTTTCACATTAGATATCGCAGTTCCCGACTTGTAATGGTGAAAAACACAGCATCTCACTAAGTGACATTGTTTAATGCGGTTTTAGCGCGGTTCATATCTTAACCTAACCTAACATTCGCACTTGTATTGAAAAACGCTCTATTACACTGTTTCGTTCACAATTACGATATTTGCATAACCTCACAGTTTTTCACCAACTTATTGCAGTACAGAACGCTGTATCTCGCTAAATGACATCGTTCTTTAAGGTTTCACGATGCTTGCATGCGCTTTAACGAGAATATCACATTATAGCAGTTTCGCACTTGTAACGGTACAACACGCAGTATCTGGCTTGTTCATGCCGTTTTGTGTGCTTTCACAACATTTCACCTCTTGCAGTTTCGTACATGCAATAAAACAACACTATCTCATTAGATGACGTCCTTTTTGGTGGTTTCACGACGCTACCTAGCTTAAACTAACATAACTCAACCTAATATAACCTTCGCACTTCTCGCGTTAGAAAACGTTTTACTCGCTACTTTACAATGCTCTCTACAACATTACGACAGTTTCATGTGCTTTCACAATAGATATCACAGTTCCGGACTTGTAATGGTGAAAAACACTGCATCTCACTTAGTGACATTGTTTCATGCGGTTTTACGACGGTTCATATCTTAACCTAACCTAACGTTCGCACTTGTATCTAAAAACGCTCTATTACACTGTTTCGTTCACAATTACGACATTTGCCTGACCTCACAGTTTTTCACCAACTTATTACAGTACAGAACGCTGTATCTCGCTAAATGACATCATTCTTTAAGGTTTCACGGTGCTTGCATGCGCTTTAACGAGAATATCACAACATAGCAGTTTCGCACTTGTAACGGTACAACACGCAGTATTTGGCTTGTTCATGCCGTTTTGTGAGCTTTCACAACATTTTACCTATCGCAGTTTCGTACTCGCAATAAAACAACACTATCTCGTTAGATGACGTCGTTTTTGGTGGTTTCACGACGCTACCTAGCTTAAACTAACATAACTCAACCTAATATAACCTTCGCACTTCTCGCGTAAGAAAACGTTTTACTCGCTACTTTACAATGCTCTCTACAACATTACGACAGTTTCATGTGCTTTCACAATAGATATCACAGTTCCCGACTTGTAATGGTGAAAAACACTGCATCTCACTTAGTGACAATGTTTCATGCGGTTTTACGAGGGTTCATATCTTAACCTAACCTAACGTTCGCACTTGTATCTAAAAACGCTCTATCACACTGTTTCGTTCACAATTAGGATATTTGCATGACCTCACAGTTTTCTCCAACTTATTACAGTACAGAACGCTGTATATCACTAAATGACATCATTCTTTAAGGTTTCACGATGCTTGCATGCGCTTTAACGAGAATATCACAACATAGCAGTTTCGCACTTGTAATGATGCAACAAGCAGTATTTGGCTTGTTCATGCCGTTTTGTGTGCTTTCACAACATTTCACCTATTGCAGTTTCGTACATGAAATAAAACAATTATATCTCGTTAGATGTCGTCCTTTTTGGTGGTTTCACGACGCTACCTAGCTTAAACTAACATAATTCAACCTAACATAACCTTCGCACTTCTATCGTTAGAAAACGTTTTACTCGCTACTTTACAATGCTCTCTACAACATTACGACGGTTTCATGCGCTTTTACTTTAGATATCGCAGTTCCCGACTTGTAATGGTGAAAAACACTGCATCTAACAAAGTGACATTGTTTAATGCGGTTTTACGACGGTTCATAACTTAACCTAACCTAACATTCGCGCTTGTATCTCAAAACGCTCTATTACACTGTTTCGTTCACAATTACGATATTTGCATGACCTCACAGTTTTTCACCAACTTATTACAGTACAGAACGCTGTCTCTCGCTAAATGACATCATTCTGTAAAGTTTCACGATGCTTGCATGCGCTTTAACGAGAATATCACAACATAGCAGTTTCGCACTTGTAACGGTACAACACGCAGTATTTGGCTTGTGCATGCCGTTTTGTGTGCTTTCACAACATTTCACCTATCGCAGTTTCGTACTCGCAATAAAACAACACTATCTCGTTAGATGACGTCGTTTTTGGTGGTTTCACGACACTACCTAGCTTAAACTAACATAACTCAACCTAACATAACCTTCGCACTTCTATCGTTAGAAAACGTTTTACTCGCTACTTTACATTGCTTTCTACAACATTACGACGGTTTCGAGCGCTTTCACATTAGATATCGCAGTTCCCAACTTGTAAATGTGAAAAACACTGCATCTCACTTAGTGACAATGTTTCATGCGGTTTTACGAGGGTTCATATCTTAACCTAACCTAACGTTCGCACTTGTATCTAAAAACGCTCTATCACACTGTTTCGTTCACAATTAGGATATTTGCATGACCTCACAGTTTTTCACCAACTTATTACAGTACAGAACGCTGTCTCTCGCTAAATGACATCATTCTGTAAAGTTTCACGATGCTTGCATGCGCTTTAACGAGAATATCACAACATAGCAGTTTCGCACTTGTAACGGTACAACACGCAGTATTTGGCTTGTGCATGCCGTTTTGTGTGCTTTCACAACATTTCACCTATCGCAGTTTCGTACTCGCAATAAAACAACACTATCTCGTTAGATGACGTCGTTTTTGGTGGTTTCACGACACTACCTAGCTTAAACTAACATAACTCAACCTAACATAACCTTCGCACTTCTATCGTTAGAAAACGTTTTACTCGCTACTTTACATTGCTTTCTACAACATTACGATGGTTTCGAGCGCTTTCACATTAGATATCGCCGTTCCCAACTTGTAAAGGTGAAAAACACCGCATCTCACTAAGTGACATTGTTTAATGCGGTTTTACGACGGTTCATATCTTAACCTAACCTAACATTCGCGCTTGTATCTCAAAACGCTGTATTACACTGTTTCGTCACAATTACGATATTTGCATGACCTCACGGTTTTTCACCAACTTATTACAGTACAGAACGCTGTCTCTCGCTAAATGACATCATTCTTTAAGGTTTCACGATAATTGCATGCGCTTTAACGAGAATATCACAACATAGCAGTTTCGCACTTGTAACGGTACAACACGCAGTATTTGGCTTGTTAATGCCGTTTTGTGTGCTTTCACAACATTTCACCTATCGCAGTTTCGTACTCGCAATAAAACAACACTATCTCGTTAGATGACGTCGTTTTTGGTGGTTTCACGACGCTACCTAGCTTAAACTAACATAACTCAACCTAACATAACCTTCGCACTTCTATCGTTAGAAAACGTTTTACTCGCTACTTTACATTGCTTTCTACAACATTACGACGGTTTCAAGCGCTTTCACATTAGATATCGCAGTTCCCAACTTGTAAAGGTGAAAAACACTGCATCTCACTAAGTGACATTGTTTAATGCGGTGTTACGACGGTTCATACCTTGACCTAACGTAACCTAACCTAACCTAACCTAACCTAACCTTACCTAACCTAACCTAACCTAACCCAACCCAACCCAACCTAACCTAACCTAACCTAACCTAAACTAACCTAACCCAACCTAACCTAACCTAACCTAACCTAACCAACCTAACCCAACCCAACCTAACCTAACCTAAGCTAACCTAGCCTAACCTAACCTAACCTAACCTAACCTAACCTAACGTAACCTAACCTAACCTAACCTATTCTAACGTAACCTAACCTTACCTGACCTAACCTATCCTAACGTAACCTAACCTAATCTAACATAACCTAACGTAACCTAACCTAACCTAACCTAACCTAACCCAACCTAACCCAACCCAACCCAACAACACCCAACCTAACCTAACCTGACCTAACCTTACCTAACCTAACCAAATTATCCTTACCTAACCTAACCTAACCTCACGTAACCTAACCTAACCTAACCTAACGTAACCTAAACTAACCTAACGTAACCTAACCAAACCTAACCTAACCTAACCCAACCTAACCTAACCTAACCTAACCTAACCTGACCACACTCAACCCAAACTAACCTAATCTAACCTAACCTAACTTAACCTAACCAAACCTAACCTAACCTAACCTAACCTAACCTAACGATGGTTGCAAGCGCTTTCACATTAGATATCGCAGTTCCCTACTTGTAATGGTGAAAAACACTAAGTGACATTGTTTAATGCGGTTTTACGACGGTTGATATCTTAACCTAACCTAACATTCGCACTTGTATCTAAAAGAGCTCTATTACACTGTTTCGTTCACAATTACGATATTTGCATAACCTCACAGTTTTTCACCAACTTATTGCAGTACAGAACGCTGTATCTCGCTAAATGAAATTGTTCTTTAAGGTTTCACGATGCTTGCATGCGCTTTAACGAGAATATCACATTATAGCAGTTTCGCACTTGTAACGGTACAACACGCAGTATCTGGCTTGTTCATGCCGTTTTGTGTGCTTTCACAATATTTCACCTATCCCAGTTTCGTAGTCGCAATAAAACAACACTATCTCGTTAGATGACGTCGTTTTTGGTAGTTTCACGACGCTACCTAGCTTAAACTCAACCTAACATAACCTTCGCACTTCTATCGTTAGAAAACGTTTTACTCGCTACTTTACAATGCTCTCTACAACATTACGACGGTTTCATGCGCTTTCACATTAGATATCGCAGTTCCCGACTTGTAATGGTGAAAAACACTGCATCTCACAAAGTGACATTGTTTAATGCGGTTTTACGACGGTTCATAACTTAACCTAACGTAACATTCGCGCTTGTATCTCAAAACGCTCTATTACACTGTTTCGTTCACAATTACGATATTTGAATGACCTCACAGTTTTTCACCAACTTATTACAGTACAGAACGCTGTCTCTCGCTAAATGACATCATTCTTTAAGGTTTCACGATGCTTGCATGCGCTTTAACGAGAATATCACAACATAGCAGTTTCGCACTTGTAACGGTACAACACGCAGTATTTGGCTTGTGCATGCCGTTTTGTGTGCTTTCACAACATTTCACCTATCGCAGTTTCGTACTCGCCATAAAACAACACTATCCTGTTAGATGACGTCGTTTTTGGTGGTTTCACGACGCTACCTAGCTTAAACTCAACCTAACATAACCTTCGCACTTCTATCGTTAGAAAACGTTTTACTCGCTACTTTACTTTGCTTTCTACAACATTACGACGGTTTCAAGCGCTTTCACTTTAGATATCGCAGTTCCCAACTTGTAAAGGTGAAAAACACTGCATCTCACTAAGTGACATTGTTTAATGCGGTTTTACGACGGTTCATACCTTAACCTACCGTAACCTAACCTAACCTAACCTAACCTAACCCAACCCAACCTAACCTAACCTAACCTAACCTAACCCAACCTAACCCAACCTAACCTAACCTAACCTAAACTAACCTAAACTAACTTAACTCAACCTAACCTAACCTAACCTAACCTAATCTAACCCAACCCAACCCAACCCAACAACACCCAACCCAACCTAACCTAACCCAACCTAACCTTACCTAACCTAACCAAATTATCCTTACCTAACCTAACCTAACGTAACCTAACCTAACCTAACCTAACCTAACGTAACCTAACCTACCTAACCTAACCCAACCTAACCTAACCTAACCTAACCCAACTCAACCCAACCTAACCTAATCTAACCTAACCTAACCTAACCTAACCAAACCTAACCTAACCTAACGACGGTTGCAAGCGCTTTCACATTAGATATCTTGTTCCCGACTTGTAATGGTGAAAAACACTAAGTGACATTGTTTAATGCGGTTTTACGACAGTTCACACCTTAACCTACCGTAACCTAACCTAACCTAACCTAACCTAACCTTACCTAACCTAACCTAACCTAACCCAACCCAACTCAACCTAACCTAACCTAACCTAACCTAACCCAACCCAACCCAACCCAACCTAACCTAACCTAACCTAACCCAACCTAACCTAACCTAAACTAACCTAAACTAACCTAACCCAACCTAACCCAACCTAACCTAACCTAACCTAAACCAAACTAACCCGACCCAACCCAACCTAACCTAACTTAAGCTAACCTAACCTAACCTAACCTAACCTAACCTAACGTAACCTAACCTAACCTAACCCAACCTAACCAAACCTAACCTAACCCAACTCAACCCAACCTAACCTAATCTAACCTAACCTAACCTAACCTAACCAAACCCAACCTAACCTAACCTAACCTAACCTAACGACGGTTGCAAGCGCTTTCACATTAGATATCGCAGTTCCCGACTTGTAATGGTGAAAAACACTAAGTGACATTGTTTAATGCAGTTTTACGACGGTTCATATCTTAACCTAACCTAACATTCGCAATTGTATCTCAAAACGCTCTATTACACTGTTTCGTTCACAATTACGATATTTGCATGACCTCACAGTTTTTCACCAACTCATTGCAGTACAGAACGCTGTATCTCGCTAAATGACATCGTTCTTTAAGGTTTCACGATGCTTGCATGCGCTTTAACGAGAATATCACAACATAGAAGTTTCGCACTTGTAACGGTACAACACGCAGTATTTGGCTTGTGCATGCCGTTTTGTGTGCTTTCACAACATTTCACCTATCGCAGTTTCGTACTCGCAATAAAACAACACTATATCGTTAGATGACGTCGTTTTTGGTGGTTTCACGACGCTTCCTAGCTTAAACTAACATAACTCAACCTAACATAATCTTCGCACTTCTATCGTTAGAAAACGTTTTACTCGCTACTTTGCATTGCTTTCTACAACATTACGACGGTCTCAAGCGCTTTCACATTAGATATCGCAGTTCCCAACTTGTAAAGGTGAAAAACACTGCATCTAGCTAAGTGACATTGTTTAATGCGGTTTTACGACGGTTCATACCTTAACCTAACGAAACCTAACCTAACCTAACCTAACCTTATCTAACCTAACCTAACCTAACCCAACCCAACCCAACCTAACCTAACCTAACCTAACCTAAACTAACCTAACCCAACCTAACGTAACCTAACCTAACCTAACCTAACCCAACCTAACCCAACCCAACCCAACCTAACCTAACCTAAGCTTACCTAACCTAACGTAACCTAACCTAACCTAACATCCCCTAACGTAACCTAACCTAACCTAACCTAACGTAACCTGACCTAACCTAACCCAACCTAACCCAACCCAACCCAACAACACCCAACCCAACCTAACCTAACCTAACCTAACCTAACCTTACCTAACCTAACCAAATTATCCTTACCTAATCTAACCTAACCTAACGTAACCTAACCTAACCTAACCTAACGTAACCTAACCTAACCTAACGTAACCTAACCTAACCTAACCTAACCGAACCTAACCTAACCTAACCTAACCTAACCCAACTCAACCCAACCTAACCTAATCTAATCTAACCTAACCTAACCTAACCTAACCTAACCAAACCTAACCTAACCTAACGACGGTTGCAAGCGCTTTCACATTAGATATCGCAGTTCCCGACTTGTAATGGTGAAAAACACTAAGTGACATTGTTTAATGCGGTTTTACGACGGTTCATATCTTAACCTAACTTAACATTCGCACTTGTATCTAAAAACGCTCTATTACACTGTTTCGTTCACAATTACAATATTTGCATAACCTCACAGTTTTTCACCAACTTATTGCAGTACAGAACGCTGTATCTCGCTAAATGACATCGTTCTTTAAGGTTTCACGATACTTGCATGCGCTTTAACGAGAATATCACAATGAAGCAGTTTCGCACTTGTAACGGCACAAGACGCAGTATCTGGCTAGTTCATGCCATTTTGTGTGCTTTCACAATATTTCACCTATCGCAGTTTCGTACTCGCAATAAAACGACACTATCTCTTTAGATGACATCGTTTTTGGTGGTTTCACGACGCTACCTAGCTCAAAATAACCTAACCTTCGCACTTCTATCGTTAGAAAACGTTTTATTCGCTACTTTACAATGTTTTCTACAAGATTACGACGGTTTCATGCGCTTTCACATTAGATATCGCAGTTCCCGACTTGTAATGGTGAAAAACACAGCATCTCACTAAGTGACATTGTTTAATGCGGTTTTAGCGCGGTTCATATCTTAACCTAACCTAACATTCGCACTTGTATTGAAAAACGCTCTATTACACTGTTTCGTTCACAATTACGATATTTGCATAACCTCACAGTTTTTCACCAACTGATTGCAGTACAGAACGCTGTATCTCGCTAAATGACATCGTTCTTTAAGGTTTCACGATGCTTGCATGCGCTTTAACGAGAATATCACATTATAGCAGTTTCGCACTTGTAACGGTACAACACGCAGTATCTGGCTTGTTCATGCCGTTTTGTGTGCTTTCACAACATTTCACCTCTTGCAGTTTCGTACATGCAATAAAACAACACTATCTCATTAGATGACGTCCTTTTTGGTGGTCTCACAACGCTACCTAGCTTAAACTAACATAACTCAACCTAATATAACCTTCGCACTTCTATCGTTAGAAAACGTTTTACTCGCTACTTTACAATGCTCTCTACAACATTACGCCGGTTTCATGCGCTTTCATATTAGATATCGCAGTTTCCGACTTGTATTGGTGAAAAACACTGCATCTCACTAAGTGAGATTGTTTAATGCGGTTTTACGACGGTTCATATCTTACCTAACCTAACATTCGCACTTGTATCTCAAAACGCTCTATTACACTGTTTCGTTCACAATTACGATATTTGCCTGACCTCACAGTTTTTCACCAACTTATTACAGTACAGAACGCTGTATCTCGCTAAATGACATCATTCTTTAAGGTTTCACGATGCTTGCATGCGCTTTAACGAGAATATCACAACATAGCCGTTTCGCACTTGTAACGGTACAACACGCAGTATTTGGCTTGTTCATGCCGTTTTGTGAGCTTTCACAACATTTTACCTATCGCAGTTTCGTACTCGCAATAAAACAACACTATCTCGTTAGATGACGTCGTTTTTGGTGGTTTCACGACGCTACCTAGCTTGAACTAACATAACTCAACCTAACATAACCTTCGCACTTGTATCGTTAGAAAACGTTTTACTCGCTACTTTACAATGCTCTCTGCAACATTACGACGGTTTCTTGCGCTTTTACTTTAAATATCGCAGTTCCCGATTGGAATGGTGAAAAACACTGCATCTAACAAAGTGACATTGTTTAATGCGGTTTTACGACTGTTCATAACTTAACCTAACCTAACGTTCGCACTTGTATCTAAAAACGCTCTATTACACTGTTTCGTTCACAATTACGACATTTGCCTGACCTCACAGTTTTTCACCAACTTATTACAGTACAGAACGCTGTATCTCGCTAAATGACATCATTCTTCAAGGTTTCACGATGCTTGCATGCGCTTTAACGAGAATATCACAACATAGCAGTTTCGCACTTGTAACGGTACAACACGCAGTATTTGGCTTGTTCATGCCGTTTTGTGAGCTTTCACAACATTTTACCTATCGCAGTTTCGTACTCGCAATACAACAACACTATCTCGTTAGATGACGTCGTTTTTGGTGGTTTCACGACGCTACCTAGCTTAAACTAACATAACTCAACCTAATATAACCTTCGCACTTCTCGCGTTAGAAAACGTTTTACTCGCTACTTTACAATGCTCTCTACAACATTACGACAATTTCATGTGCTTTCACAATAGATATCACAGTTCCCGACTTGTAATGGTGAAAAACACTGCATCTCACTTAGTGACATTGTTTCATGCGGTTTTACGACGGTTCATATCTTAACCTAACCTAACGTTCGCACTTGTATCTAAAAACGCTCTATCACACTGTTTCGTTCACAATTACGATATTCGCATAACCTCACAGTTTTTCACCAACTTATTGCAGTACGGAACGCTGTATCTCGCTAAATGACATTGTTCTTTAAGGTTTCACGATGCTTGCATGCGCTTTAACGAGAATATCACAACATAGCAGTTTCGCACTTGTAACGGTACAACACGCAGTATTTGGCTTGTGCATGCCGTTTTGTGTGCTTTCACAACATTTCACCTATCGCAGTTTCGTACTCGCAATAAAACAACACTATCTCGTTAGATGACGTCGTTTTTGGTGGTTTCACGACGCTTCCTAGCTTAAACTAACATAACTCAACCTAACATAATCTTCGCACTTCTATCGTTAGAAAACGTTTTACTCGCTACTTTACATTGCTTTCTACAACATTACGACGGTTTAAGCGCTTTCACATTAGATATCGCAGTTCCCAACTTGTAAGGGTGAAAAACACTGCATCTCACTAAGTGACATTGCTTAATGCGGTTTTACGACGGTTCATACCTTAACCTAACGTAACCTACCCTAACCTAACCTAACCTAACCCAACCCAACCCAACCTAACCTAACCTAACCTAAACTAACCTAACCCAACCTAACGTAACCTAACCTAACCTAACCTAACCCAACCTAACCCAACCCAACCCAACCCAACAACACCCAACCCAACCTAACCTAACCAAACCTAACCTTACCTAACCTAACCAAATTATCCTTACCTAACCTAACCTAACGTAACCTAACCTAACCTAACGTAACCTAACCTGACCTAACGTAACCTAACCTACCTAACCTAACCCAACCTAACCTAATTTAAC